>NC_056738.1:539735024-539860024 GCF_019279795.1 Protopterus annectens | reverse complement strand
ATGAGACAACTGTGCGTTTTGACAATGACTATTCTTCCATGGTAATTGCTAAAAGAAAAGTTTTTCTGCCACTAATAAGGGAGCTTAAAAAGCACAGTTTAAAACATACCTTCTGTTTCCTGCCAAGCTTAAAATCTTCCTTCCTGATGGTCCTAAGGTCTTGATGATTTAGACTCTGCTTTACTGTTTGTCAAAGAAAAAGGATTTTGGATAAAATAGAAGAAATGGAATGGGCTAGTTCTTCATTAAAGAGATTGGCAACTGAAGCTTCCTGGAAGACTTCAGAGAAGAAGAAGAGACTAAAAACAAATGATTTGTTATATGTTTTTTTCTCTCATCATTTTAGTTCATTATTAATCTTTTTGAATATAGTTCCTGCATTTCCAGAAAGCCACAAATATTTTGGAAAAGATTTAATCAAAGTTATTCTCTGTGTGCAAAGAAATGTTTTGTTTCATAACCAGTCAAAATGCCTGAGGATTTAATGGCAGGCTGTGACTCGATTTGTTTTCTTTCTGAAAAAGTAAGGTTAGTAATTTGATACATTTTTTATCTTTACCTTTTTTTCCTTCTTCTTTTATTATTTTCTTTGTTTAAACAATGACATTCTATTTAGATTATGTAGTGGGTAAAGGGTGGGGGAGGGCAGGGAGAGAACAGTAATGAAAATATCATTAATAGAATAATAACATATTTATTTCTTGTAAAAGTTTATGAGTTCTTCAAATGCTATTTCTAATTATACTTTCTTGATTATACTGCTTATGCTTGTTTGTAAATAGTCTGTCATGCTTTAACTAATAATAATCAGAACTAAATAAGAGTAAATAATATGTTTTATTTTTAACTCTATTAATATAAACAGTAAGTAACATTCCATTGTATATACTTCTTACAGCTTTCTCTTACATTTTTTTATTTCTGCCTCACTCCCTTTTATTTTCTACTCTCTTTTTCTTTTCTTTATTAATATATAGAAATGCTTTAGACTGTGTGGGCACAGTGAATAATAGGATTTGTATGAAAATTGAGTTGGGAGAAGAATGCTGAGTTTTATTGCTTGTTGGTAATTTTGAGTTTAATTTCACTTGCATAGAGGCTGTGATGATCTGTGGAATACATTGTGGAGGTTCTGTCATGTTTAGATGCATTTACACTGCTAAATGAATGTTTGTCACTAGTTTTAATAAGTTTCCCGCCAAAATGTTAAGAGAGACAATCTGGGATGTGGGCTGTCTTATGCACAATGTCCTTGAGTTACCTCAGAATCTTCAAATCACATAATTCTCACAGAGAAACTGAAAGCAGTTAGTATAAACATTGACAAGGTTATCACACTGACACACCACAGATTCAGGAAAAATACTCTGTTCATAAAATATGTCAGTTATAATGAGTTTAAATGAAGTAGTTTCTTGTAGTAAGTAAATGTCTTATTTTAGAAGGCATAAAAAATGAAACATTTATTTAAATGTTTTTGAAAATCTACTTAACAGCAGCATAATAATCTGTGTTAAAAATTTGTGTTCCAAACATATACTTTACTATAACTCATTTAATTCATCTGATTGACAAACATAAATAATCTTATAACTCTATTCTGCAAGAAATGTCATGTGATATATTTTAAAGCAGTAGGTTAGCATGATTGTAAAATCTGGTTACCAATATGTGTTTGCTGTGCATTATTTTGTATAAAGCAGACAGATTTATTCTAGGGACAGCAAGTAGGATAGTGCTCTACTAACACACAACTCAGTGAGATCAGATATATATATATATATATATATATATATATATGTGTGTGTGTGTGTGTGTGTGTGTGTGTGTGTGTGTGTGTGTGTGTGTGTGTGTGTGTGTGTGTGTGTGTGTGTGTGTGTGTGTGTGTGTGTGTGTATGTGTGTGTGTGTGTGAGTGTGATGGGTTTTTTCTGAGAATCTGCATAACTATCCAATATGATTTATAATAATTTCTATGAATACAATATTTTACTCTATTGACAAAATGAATGTCTGCCACAAGTTTTAATAAGTTTCCTGCCAAAATGTTAAGGGAGACAATCTGGGATGTGGGCTGTCTCATGCATAGTATCCATGAGTTTCCTCAGAAGCTTCACTCACAGAATTTTCACAGAGAAACTGAAAGCAGTTAGTATAAACATTGATAAGGTTATCACACTGACACACCACAGATTCAGGAAAAATACTCTATTCATAAAATATGTCAGTTATGATGAGTTTGGATGATGTAGTTTCTTGTAGCAAGTAAATATCTTATTTTAGAAGGCATAGAAAATGAACATTTATTTAAATGTTTTTGAAAATCTACTTAACAGTAGCATAATAATCTGTGTTAAAAACTTGTGTCCCAAACATATACTTTACTATAACTCATTTAATTCATCTGATTGGCAAGCATAAATAATCTTATAACTCTATTCTGGAAGAAATGTCATGTGATATATTTTAAAGCAGTAGGTTAGCATGATTGTAAAATCTGGTTACTAATATGTGTTTGCTGTGCATTATTTTGTATAAAGCAGATAGATTTATTCTAGGGACAGCAAGTAGGATAGTGCTCTACTAACACACAACTCAGTGAGATCAGATATATATATATATATATGTGTGTGTGTGTGTGTGTGTGTGTGTGTGTGTGTGTGTGTGTGTGTGTGTGTGTGTATATGTGTGTGTGTATATGTATGTGTGTGTGTCTGTGTTTATGTGTGTGATGGCTTTTTTTTTTTTTTAGGTAATAACGCAGGTGTTTCTGAGAATCTGCATAACTATGCAATATGATTTATAATAATTTTATGAATACAATATTTTACTCTATTGACAATAATGAGTTTAAGTAAATGCTCATATACAAGCAATTCAAGATTTTTTGGAAGCTGTTGATAGAATTCACATGACAGAAAATAGATGCATCTTAATGCATGTAATGTCTGAATCATATTAGCCAAAGTTTTTGATTTAAATGAATGTTAGAACATAATTTTCTCTCCTCTTGATTTCTAACATTAAGATTATTTGAATGCTATTAGAATTCAAGTGTTATATATTACATAGATCTATATAATAGTATGAACAGTTTTTAAAAAAAAAAAAAAAGTTTATTTTAGTTTATATGATGCTGTTTTACCAAATGTGTAGTTTTGTCTTGATAGATAATTGAATTGAAAACTGTTAACCTCAGTTAAATATAACTAGTATTAAATTGATAAGGTGGTAGCTGAGGTACTGCTGCTTAGGGTAGGGGTTAACTTGAGTAGTAAATACTGCTCTAAGTTGGAGTTTTCAACTCCAGGCGGGATGCAAGGTTTAATCCTTACATTATTTTCACTTGTTCATTGTTATATGTATATAGTTTTGACATCCACAATATATTTTGTACACTCATTGTCACTACAAACAAAATTGAATCCTATACAAAATCCCATAAGAGATTTAATAAATACAGCTATATTTAAAGGTACACCTAAAAGAGGAGATGTAACATTATTTATCTTGTTATTTATTATTTCGATCATAAGATTCTTGAGTTTTAAAAATGCCAAATTACATCTTTAAAAGGAATTTCTTTAAACATTAATGGATTGAATAATCCGTGTAAAAGGGCAAGCCTAATAAGATACATTAATCTACACAAGGCCAATCTAGTCTTCCTGCAAGAAACCCATCTCTTGAAAAAAGATATTGATAAACTAGCCACTAATAAGTATGCAGTATTGGTTAGTTCAGAGCACACTCAGAAAAAAAGAGGAGTGGCTATTTTATGGAATAAAAGTATGCCCATTCCTAAAACCATTAAGTCTTATCAGGATGACAAAGGAATGTTTTGTATGGTTACAATACAAATTAATGGGAAGACTTACACTTTAATTAATGTATACTGGATACCTGGAATTGGTATTAATACAGTGAAACATCATATTGATAAGATCATATCATTCTCTATAGGGGATATTATTTTAGCTGGTGATTTTAATTGTATACTACATGAAAGTGATACTACCACTATAAAGAAAAGAAGAATTACATCTAATGCAAAACATTTAAATGATTTTGCTAATTCTTATCATTTGAATGATATTAATAATCAGATAGAGTCAAAATCATTACCATACACCTTTTTTTCTAACAGATACAAAACTTATTCAAAAATAGATAGGGTCTTTATTCCTAACCAGATGGTAACAGATTTAATTAATTCCAAAATCATTTCATGTCCTATATCTGATCATAACTCAATTGTTTTTGAATTCATGATAAAAAATACTCATAATGTTCAGATCAAAAGGATACCAGCATACTTAACTCAGCTAAAAGACTATAAAGAATATATACTTTCAGAAGTACAACATTTTCTAGACATAAATAATCTTCCTGGAAGTCTCCATTGTCTATGTTTGGGATGCCTTAAAATCATATCTATATGGACAAAGTATCAGATGGTATAATAACAAAAGGAAATCTTGGGATAAGGAATTGTTAGATATCCAAAGTAAACTAGACTCTTATAAACATAATAATAAAGAAAATATTATGGACAAGAAAGTTATTGAAGAAATAAACAAACTAAATGAGAAATACAAAGAAATTTTAACTCATAAAGTTAAAATAACTTTAGAGAAATACAAGTTTTTGTCTTATTCAATAAGCCCCAAATACTTACATAGACTTAAAAATAAAACAAAAAGATTGAATAAACAAAACCATATCAAAGAAATCTTTTCTCTAAGGAAAAAGAAGAATGTTTCTAGTATACCAGAAATACTGGATGAATTTAGAAATTACTTTCACAAGATTAACCATAACAACATTAACATGGAACCTAAAGATAAAATAAAGGAGTTTATAACCACAAACATGAATAAAAAGCAATAAACAACAGATTAAACTATTGGACAAGAGTATTTCATATACAGAAGTTATTACACAAATAAATAAGCTTAAATCAAACAAAGCACCGGGTAATGATCGTATTATACCAGAGATATATAAAATCCTTTCTAAAACTACATATTCATTAATACATAAGGTTTTTATTCTGGCCCAAACTGAGTTAATAACCCCCATCTTGGCAATATACATTTATTTCACCAATTTTAAAACCTAATAAAGATCCAACTAGATGTTCTTCATATCGACCCATCTCATTACTTAATGTTGATTATAAAATGTTTATGAGTATTTTTGCTGATAGATTGAAGACAATTATCCCGGCATTATAGACATAGATCAGACGGGCTTCATTGTAAATAGAAATACTTTTGATAATATAAGAAGAACTTTAACATTAATTGATTTTGCAAATAGGAAAAAGAAAGATTTAACACTTATTAGTCTTGATATAGGTTCAGCATTTGATTCAGTAAGTTGGGACTATCTGTTTACCTTACTGAAGTGCACAAATTTCTCTGATGCATTTGTAAATTTAATTGAGCATTTATACAAAGGAACGCTGGCTTATATTAAGGTAGGAACATATGTTTCACAAAAAATACCCATTCTTAAAGGTACAAAGCAAGGATGTCCACTTTCTCCACTATTATTCACTTTAGTAATGGTGCCTTGGGCTAATTTGATTAGAAACAGTACTGACATAGAGGGTTTTGAAATAGAAGAAAATACAACATCAAAAATTCAACTTTTTGCAGATGATGTTCTAATTACATCAGCAGGATCTAATTCTTCTATGCAGTCTTTATTTGATAAAATGATGAATTTTAAAAGTATTTCTGGTTTAATATTCAATGAAGAAAAACTAAAATACTACCTATATATACACGAAAAAATACTCTCATTAGTGATTTTACTAAATATGTACCCAACTCAGGTCAGATAACTTATTTAGGTATAATACTATCTAAAGATATTAAATCTATTATATATAATAACTATAATACCTGTTTTCTTAATATACAAAATCTTTTTAATACCTGGAATAATATGTTTTTCACTATGGAGGAGAGACTTACAATTATTAAAATGATAATATTCCCCAAGATTTTATACTTAATACAATCAATAATACTTTCACCTACAAAAATAACTATCAAGAAACTGAATACACTAATGTTAAATTTCTTATGGGCACCTAATAGACCTAGGATTGCATTAAAGAAACATACTAATAGCTGGTCTCAAGGGGGTATTTCTTTTCCAGACTTTAATTTATATATTATCTCTTCTAATATAAAAGTTATTACTTTATTAATAGATCGGTCATATGTCGCAAAATGGAAAGATTATTGGGAGCTAATTAGTATGCACTTTATAAAAATCTCCTTAACACATAAAAATATGATTATAAATAACTCCATGTTGTGGTTGCTAAAGGAATTTTGTACTTCACCTATTACACCTAAACATATGGTCTGTTGCCCATTAAATATTATTATTAGTTATCGTAACTTTATATTCATGCACCCTAAGTATAGGGAATGGAATTTTATTGTATTCCCTATAATTTATACTCAGGGTATGCTTATGTCATCTACTTCTGAAGGAGCTCATTTAGCTATAGATAATAATCTAAAGTACTGGTATCAGCTGATATCTGATAATAAAGTTAAAAATCTAGATTTCTTAAAACAAGAATTTGATCTAAGAGAAACTTGCTGGTTAGAGGTTCAGATCTTTAGACAACATCTCATTGATAGAATAGATCTAATGTCTATAACAGTTAAAGAATCTATTCCAAAACTGATTGATTACTTGATAATAAATTTACAGCATAAAGTTTCTGATAAAGGTAAACTTTCATATATACATAAAATTATCAGACAAGAAACTTTTACAATGTAGATTCATACTGGAATTATTTCACCTCTATTAATGGGGACCCACCAACTCAACAAGATAAACAATATATATTGGAATCTGCTTATAGAACTACATCTTCCATTGTCTGGAGACTTTATACATGGAAATTTTTACATAGATCTTTTTATACACCTTTGATGATGAATAAAATTAATAATAAAGATAATCTATGTAAGAGATGTAATGTAGAAATTAATGCTGACTGGGCTCATATGTTTTATGACTGTATGAAGTTGAAAGAATACTGGAAGTCAATTAATGAATTTTTGCAGGCTCTTTTTACAGATAATTTCATTATTTCTAAGTCTCTTATATTATTCAACACACCTATACCTCAATGTGTTAAAAAGATTAAGCTTCCCTTGTTATGGTCTATCCTAGCAGTGGCTAGGAAAATAATAACTAGAAATTGGATTTCAGATACACCTCCTTCGTTCAATGAATTTAAAAAGGTTATGAATATAATGTGTCATATGGAAATAAGCACAATTAGAATTAGAACAACTAGAAAAACATCACATTTTATTGTATGGGATAATTTACAAAATTTGTTAAAAAAATTCTAATTTCAATAGCACAGTATTTTAGTTTAATTAATTGATCTGATTGTAGTGGATGTCTTTGTAAATACTTTAGTTGTTTTGTTGAATATTATAATAATACCTATTTTTAATTATTTGTATAAAATTGTTATGATATTTCTCTTATATGTTAAAACAATAAACTTGTTTTAAAAAAAAAAAAGAACTTAGCTTTAGCCAAAAGTAACAAAGTAGCGAAACTATTCTTTTTCATGTACAGTCATAATAACATCTGTGAAAAAGAAGTGTTCTCAGTCTGGGTTAATTTAGCCATAGCTAAAAACAGTCATAAAACCGACATCCTCAGTAAAACAGTTAAGCTGACTGAGTAAATCAACCTATAAAACATATTTTGAATAAATGTTGTCAGTTCAAAGTGGGACTATTATCTTGCACTTTTCAAGTAGTTCATCTTCTCACTTAATGATTAGGTGAATGAGAACAAAGTTGCTGGAATCATCAGTACTGCTTTAGCCAGAACAGATGTCAGCTGTTAAAACAGCCTGGCAAGCTGTCCAGCAAGAACAGGAGTGTTACTATGGCAGATCAACCAAGTCGTTAGCAGTGCTGAGACTAGGAGAGATAGTCTGCATTAAAAACGAAATAACAAGCATTCACAGAAAAAAGAAGCAGTTGTTGGAATGTTTGGTACACCAAGGCCCTATGTTTTTCAGCTTAGAGATGGTCTTTGCATGAACAGAATATGCATGTACAAAGCTGGACAGTTTGAGTCACGTAACACTGAAATGACTGAGAAATGTGCCACTTTGTGACAATGTGAGTCAGGAAATGTCACAGTGTTTGTATAGTGAGACTAATGCTGAGAGTGATTCACACATGGTTTCTGAAAGAGACTGTTCTAATTGTGCTCCAGTTGCCAGTCCAAATGATGACAATTGTCCTACCTATGACCACTTAATGAGATGTCTTCAGAAATAACCATGACTTCTTCCTCATGCTGCAATAATTAAAAATCCACCTAGACTGGATTACTATGTCACATGCTATGAATGCGCTACACCACTGTTGTATATTTCTTTAAAATATTTGCTTAGCTGTGAAATTATGTGGTTAAGTCTTTGTTGTCCCTGTCTATAAGTATAATCAAAAGCACATACTATACCTATATGCATTTCTATTTCATGTAAGCATTAAAGCTTAAGCGGAGGGATGTAATGTAATGCAATGTATAGTGCAGTGAGCATTCACTTACCCATAGTTCTTTGCATGTGGGAGATCATATCACTGTGCCTTGCATAGTAAACAGAATGATTGTTTGCTCACTGAAAAAAAAAAAAAAGGTTGCATATATATATATATATATATATATATATATATATATATATAAAACTGTAAATATACACATGTATATAGCCAGGCTATGATACAGCAGTTATGAGTTACATATGTTCACAGGCCATGCATATGGGGGTGAGGGGTCCAATAAACAAACGTGTAACATGTAGCATCAACCCCCCCACTCCCCCAGGCCGGTGTGACATACAGACACACAATAAAAGTAAACACACCACTGCTTCCCAGACCACCAGCAGGATACTACCAGTGAGAGAGACCTGCCAGGTCTAATTTTGAAACATAGACATCAATGTCCCTTGTGGGACACCAAACATTAATGATCATCGGAGGCAGTCCTGGTAATGACTCATTAAACCAGTCTGCAGATGTACACGGACCAGTAGGTTGTTCAAGCCTGATAACCCATGGGTTGACACAACGTACGACATGTGTCCCGGCACAGGGAGAGTGGGCAGTGTGTAGTGGTGTGTTTATACCCCACCTGCACCCACAGAATGGATGAGTGCTGTACAGGAGTGGCAGGTGGGGGAACTATGGGTATGCAATTATGGGCCTAAGCGTGCAGGTGTTGGCTGGTGCAGTCATATTAGGACTGCCCCGGGGATGTAAGTAATACTCTGAAATGGGCATAGCTGATGCCCATAGCTCTCAACCCCTAAGAGCAAATCCACTGGACAGGACATAAACCATTGCGGGAACAAATAGGGACCACACCTCTGAACTGTTCCCAATTTCCAGGGACATCCCTGATTTTGACTCAATTTCTAACTCTGTCCCACTTAATCCCTCCTAAAACTAGTGACATTTAGAGGAAAGGTGGTGAATTACATGTAATGAATAATGACAACAATTAAGAGTTATAAACATCATTTACCTCAGAAAATGTGTATGAATTCATAAGCTTTGAGTCTGTCAATGTGTCAGGTTAATAGCACCAATAATTTAAATGTGTCCCTGATGTTGTTATGCCATGTCCCTGATTCAGTTTGTATTTTTCCCCAATTGTATGAGAGGTCTGATAGGGACAGAAAGCACATATTCCACTGACAACTTTAGAAAGATGATAGAATATTAGGTATGCAGTAGCATGACTCGGCTGAAGGATGCGGGTTCCAAAACCCAATTACTTGTTTGTATTGAAAAGTGTCATTTCCCATGTATTAGCCAGACAGGTGCAGATTGTAACAGGAACACACCAATAATATGAATCAAACTCTGGACAGGCTGTGGAGTCCGTACAGTCAAACGGCATGCTGTCACCTAATGGTCAGCCATTCCCGATACTATAGGCATGTAATCCGATGTAATAGGCATCACAAGGTAATATCGTAGTCCTTACTCCCACTCAGGGGTGTGAGTGTCAGATGCAAACACTAAATGCAGTGCATTTGCAAGTGTGGAAGCAAGCGGGTGTAAGCCTGTTTGGCCGCCAGTATGCGAGTATTACACTGGTAAAGCAATGTGCGGTAGTGGTGCTGCAGTAGCGTTGTCGCCTCACAGCAAGATGTTGTTGCATTCGATTCTCAGCTACAGCGTCTTCTGTGTGGAGGCATGCATGAATGGGTGTGCCTTCGTTGAAGGTTGTGCGTCAGGGCTGGTAACTCGGCATGTAAAAATCCACTACCAAACATTAGCGGACCGGAGTTCCGCTGTGGCGACCCCTAACTGGGATAAGCCAAAATACACAACAACAACACTGGTAAAGCAATGTAGAGGCTAACTGAGTGTAAGAAACTGTAACCAGAGGTTAGCATTGCTTAGCTCCGCATAAAACCATGCACACTCGCTCACAACTGCTTTAATGTGCCTTAATCACTCCGTATCCAATGGCCTTGTTCTGCCCAGCAACAAAATAACCAGCCTCTGCAAGGCTCGAATCCAGGACCCTGCACACACAGCTATTGTGATTTACCACTAAGCCATGGCAGCTATACAGACATCGGACTTTATCACAAGCATATCATCCAGAGCAGTCATTCAAGAGTATAGGAAATGTATTCCATCATGTAGATGTATGTGTGAGTGTTTATGTCCACATATAGATACATACATATATATAGATATATCAGGAACATCCCATGTGACAACAAAACATTACAAAGGAATGAAAAGGGAAACACCAGCAATGCCTGTATTATGTAGTGATGTTGTCCTATGTAATATCAAGACTCCCTCAGACAGACATGTGTCATTCATACACACAAACAGTTGTACATTGGCCAAATACATCACTCTGTGCATGTTATTTACATTAACACAACAGTCCCTGCCCAATCATTATGTGAGAACAGTACTCTTGCATGGTGCTGTGTGCGACATCATAATTATGATAAAGGTAAATGGGGTAACCAGAGAGGGACCGGTAGTGTTGTGTGTACAATGGGGTCATCCGCATCACATGTACCTGGAACATTTAGGAGTCATGTGCATACTAGGATCGTGTGCCTGAGAGACAGGGGGGAGGACAACTGGAGTATGTTGTGATGCATATTAAAAGGGTTACATGTGTCCAGTGGACACGTGTGTGAAATGGACAGCTATGTATGGGGCAAATGTTGTTCTAGAAACCGATTGGCCTTTTGTTTCCGTAGGGTGAGAGTGGGATGTGGGGGAAGGAGAGTAGGTATGCTCGTGGAGGATAGGTAGGGTAGGATGACAGACAAGACAGCATACAGGGTCGGTATATGATACATGTGGGGGATACACCTCAGACGGGGAGGGGTGTTCAGCAGTCGCAAGCCCATGAGCCCCCAGATGGAAACAGTAGGACGGAGGTCCCCAGCTATGGGCAGCCACAACTGCACCAAAACAGCTGCAAAGATGGCAGTGCTGGGGGCTGTCTAGGAGGGGCAGCCTCACCCTGTAATTGTGACACCCTGTCCTTAAGCTGGCATATCTGGCCTCAAAACCCCTTATTGAGCCCCCTATGCACCACGTCCGGGACTGTACGACAGCAGACATGTTCCTGTCTGGACCTGCTCCCAGGGGTGACAAGCCCCATCCTCATTGGCAGTACCACCAGAAAGTGGTGCAGAGCCAGCAGAGGTGGAGGTCCAAGGCTGGGCCCCAGATGTGCTGGTGCCCGGTGCCATGGCCAGCTGAAGTGGGACAGGAGATTCTGCCGGGACCTCCAAACCCATACAGCCTATGGTGTTGCAGTTTAAACACAGATATGGCTTAGTAATAGTCAACAGCATTCAGAATGACTTATAACAGCATGTATAGATATGACCATCAATCCAACACAACAGATGGTATACATTTGCAGAGGGAGCACAACACATGCATATATACTGCATGACATCTGTAAAAAGTATAGAAGACTTGCGACTGCAGCTATGGACAGTGGCCCATTATTGGCATGTCACTGAGTACCCCAGACAGTGTCTGCCATACCACTGTTTCATGTGACATATGTCCAATCAGGGATGCGATAGCAGTAACTCATCACTATCACCATGTACTGACTGCAATCCTCAAACTATGGTCCTGCAGTTCACAGATGTCTGTTCAGTGAGTAACACAGGAAACAAAGGGTTCCACACACTGACCAGTCCACAGACGGGGGTCTCTCACAAACAGAGCACTGTCTTGTCAGTTTTAAAACATGCAAAATAGCCTTTACCACACACAACTTGTTAAACAGGCAATAGTCTTAATGAAGCATAGCTACATTTACATGCTGGCACATCACCCTCCTGTCTTTAGGCTATTTCCCACTGTGTATGTTTGAGAAACATCCAGATATAATCTGTGATGCCGTTTACCAAACACCAGATCCAGGTACCACTCACAGCGACTGCCATGGGCAAACACCAACATGATGTTCCTAGATATTGTACTGTGTTTTTTTTATGCGATTGGCTATGGAACATCATTACAGCTGTTCCACATGCAATCAGCTAGAGGAGGACTGCAATAAGTGCAGAGGCCATCACCTGATCATGACCATCACGTACAAAACACAAGCTTCTGCTGAGCAGTTGTACACCACCACATCCACGGAGAGTGTGTGGGAGGGACAGACAGAGGCAAAGTACATCAGAGAAGGGCTTGGAGACTAAAACCTAAGCATCGTCTGTCACACACCTACCAGTACAGGAGCTCAAACCCCTGACTGACTAGTCATTACTATTACTAGTGCATGCAGTTACTCCATGTGCCACAAATCTGACATGTTGGTGTGCTGTAAGAACGGTTCCCATTCAGAAGCCTGAAACATCATAAGCCTGAAAATCAAAATCCTGAAACCAAAGCCTGAAAATTCAGAATCCTGAAAACTCAAAATCCTGAAAGCCCAAAATCCTGAAAGACCAAAATCCTGAAACTCAAAATCCTGAAAACACAAATAATGCTAATATGTCACTATAAAGACACTAATATCTACCAACTGACCCTGACCCTAACCTAACCCTAAGGTCCATCACTATCGCACACTCACCTGACCCGGCCCTAACCCTAACTCACTTAAACCGCCCCTAACCCCAATATTTGTCACTATTGCATACATGCCTAACCTCGTCTAACCTAACTCACTTAAACCGCCCTAACCCTAACATAAAACCAACGCACACTTACCTGACCCCACCCCAACGCATGACCTAACACCACAGGGCTAACAATAGCAAAGCCACAATGACATCAGTATGTCTATTTTGTGTTTTCAGGATTTTGAGTTTCAGGATTTTGGTCTTTCAGGATTTTGGGCTTTCAGGATTTTGAGTTTTCAGGATTCTGAATTTTCAGGCTTTTGGTTTCAGGATTTTGATTTTCAGGCTTATGATGTTTCAGGCTTCTGAATGGGAACCGTAAGAACATATATGTGTGATGGTGAGCGATATCTGCAACAGAGATATAGTAGACATACATTAGGTGTAGCACACATGGCTGTCCACATGAACGGATGTCATTGTCAACACAACCACACTCTCTAAAGGACTCACATTGACACTCTTTGCCAGGCCCCTCAAATATACTTCCAAACTATTTAGTTTGCCACACTGCAGTAATGCACAGGTACTACATGCACCACAGGGGATATCCGGAGGATCTATGGGCTAGGGCATATGAACGTATTTGACTTCTGTCAATATGCCAGTGGGAGTTATACTGGAAGTGACTGTGGTTGGGAGCATAATACTCCACATGCAGACACAAGGTGCCAGTACTGACATGCATGTGTGCATTACTTCATGGGTGTGTAGTGGTTGGCTGTGCAAGATGGCTATACAAGGCTGGGTGAGGGTTAATCCTTGGCATTACACCACCCGACAATGGTGTGCAGTGTGGTACAGGGGTGTAATGTCTGCAATGTCCCACACAGATGGGTACTGTATGAACTGTCCTGACATCCTGGTTACCATTGTGTATGGCCATAGCTTTGCAATGCATGCCATGTCTGTGTTTGATAGTCCTTGACATTGACATTCCCTGGGATGTGCATGTCCCACAATAATGTACAGTGACATGTACAGGTATACCTGGTTTGGCTGGCACATGTTGTGTACACAGACTGTTATCCTCTGACATGCCAATACTGGCCTGGTGTGGCAGGACCTGCTTATAGACAGCAGGTTGACCCTGCACCTGCATTGATAGCATGATACAGGTATTCGCTGGTGTCAGTGGTATTGGTCCATACAGAGCACATGTGTAAGGCATTCTATGGCCTCTATGGATCACATTTATATTTAATGGCACCACATATGTTGCAGGCATCCAGTGGGAACATAGTGAAGGCACATTGTCTGCAATTATGTGCCTATTGTACTGCTGTACAGGGTGCCATGCCCTCTGCAGCCCACTGCAATCACACCATGCCTACTATCTGTCATCAATCAATGTGCAGGGTCACGAGCAACATAGCGGGATATTCTAGGCAAGTGTGTTTGTGTATGACACATAGGTTCAGGACGTATTCCGGGTAATAGTAGGGTTGTATAATTTGTTCACCAGGCCTTTTCCCAGATGAAGGAGTATGGCTTCCCAACACAGTCCCTTGGCTGACTGACATCTGTACTCTTCGTGAGGTGGACATTGTGACATATAAGATGGACACCATATAGGAAAACTACAAAATCCACTCCCAGCATGTCCAGTGGTTAGACACTCACAGCCACCTCCACACAGGCTCTGACAGTCAAACACACACACACACACACACACACACACACACACACACACACCTGGCATATCTTGGAATAGAACCCCTACCTAACTAGTGTATCACACTACAGCATTATGCAGTTACAGCATGTGCTACAGAGATTACTGGGTTCTGACAGTCCCAGAGGTGTATGTCTAGATGGGTGACATCAGCAGGATTGCCAAAGGTGGCCATGTGAACTGTAAAGAGTGTGCATACTCTAAAAGGCATTGCTACTTTCTCAGGCAGACAGACCCAGTTGGTTTCTCTTGGAATAGAACCCCTACCTAACTAGTTTATCACACTACAGCAATCGCCATTATAGCATGCGCTACAGAAAATACTGGGTTACAGTAGTCCTAGAGGTGCATTTCTAGGTGGGATGTGGGGGAAGGAGAGTAGGTATGCTCGTGGAGGATAGGTAGGGTAGGATGACAGACAAGACAGCATACAGGGTCGGTATATGATACATGTGGGGGATACACCTCAGACGGGAGGGGTGTTCAGCAGTCGCAAGCCCATGAGCCCCCAGATGGAAACAGTAGGACGGAGGTCCCCAGCTATGGGCAGCCACAACTGCACCAAAACAGCTGCAAAGATGGCAGTGCTGGGGGCTGTCTAGGAGGGGCAGCCTCACCCTGTAATTGTGACACCCTGTCCTTAAGCTGGCATATCTGGCCTCAAAACCCTTATTGAGCCCCTATGCACCACGTCCGGGACTGTACGACAGCAGACATGTTCCTGTCTGGACCTGCTCCCAGGGGTGACAAGCCCCATCCTCATTGGCAGTACCACCAGAAAGTGGTGCAGAGCCAGCAGAGGTGGAGGTCCAAGGCTGGGCCCCAGATGTGCTGGTGCCCGGTGCCATGGCCAGCTGAAGTGGGACAGGAGATTCTGCCGGGACCTCCAAACCCATACAGCCTATGGTGTTGCAGTTTAAACACAGATATGGCTTAGTAATAGTCAACAGCATTCAGAATGACTTATAACAGCATGTATAGATATGACCATCAATCCAACACAACAGATGGTATACATTTGCAGAGGGAGCACAACACATGCATATATACTGCATGACATCTGTAAAAAGTATAGAAGACTTGCGACTGCAGCTATGGACAGTGGCCCATTATTGGCATGTCACTGAGTACCCCAGACAGTGTCTGCCATACCACTGTTTCATGTGACATATGTCCAATCAGGGATGCGATAGCAGTAACTCATCACTATCACCATGTACTGACTGCAATCCTCAAACTATGGTCCTGCAGTTCACAGATGTCTGTTCAGTGAGTAACACAGGAAACAAAGGGTTCCACACACTGACCAGTCCACAGACGGGGGTCTCTCACAAACAGAGCACTGTCTTGTCAGTTTTAAAACATGCAAAATAGCCTTTACCACACACAACTTGTTAAACAGGCAATAGTCTTAATGAAGCATAGCTACATTTACATGCTGGCACATCACCCTCCTGTCTTTAGGCTATTTCCCACTGTGTATGTTTGAGAAACATCCAGATATAATCTGTGATGCCGTTTACCAAACACCAGATCCAGGTACCACTCACAGCGACTGCCATGGGCAAACACCAACATGATGTTCCTAGATATTGTACTGTGTTTTTTTTATGCGATTGGCTATGGGAACATCATTACAGCTGTTCCACATGCAATCAGCTAGAGGAGGACTGCAATAAGTGCAGAGGCCATCACCTGATCATGACCATCACGTACAAAACACAAGCTTCTGCTGAGCAGTTGTACACCACCACATCCACCGGAGAGTGTGTGGGAGGGACAGACAGAGGCAAAGTACATCAGAGAAGGGCTTGGAGACTAAAACCTAAGCATCGTCTGTCACACACCTACCAGTACAGGAGCTCAAACCCCTGACTGACTAGTCATTACTATTACTAGTGCATGCAGTTACTCCATGTGCCACAAATCTGACATGTTGGTGTGCTGTAAGAACGGTTCCCATTCAGAAGCCTGAAACATCATAAGCCTGAAAATCAAAATCCTGAAACCAAAAGCCTGAAAATTCAGAATCCTGAAAACTCAAAATCCTGAAAGCCCAAAATCCTGAAAGACCAAAATCCTGAAACTCAAAATCCTGAAAACACAAATAATGCTAATATGTCACTATAAAGACACTAATATCTACCAACTGACCCTGACCCTAACCCTAACCCTAAGGTCCATCACTATCGCACACTCACCTGACCCGCCCTAACCCTAACTCACTTAAACCGCCCCTAACCCCAATATTTGTCACTATTGCATACATGCCTAACCTGCGTCCTAACCCTAACTCACTTAAACCGCCCTACCCTAACATAAAACCAACCGCACACTTACCTGACCCCAACGCATGACCTAACACCACAGGGCTAACAATAGCAAAGCCACAATGACATCAGTATGTCTATTTTGTGTTTTCAGGATTTTGAGTTTCAGGATTTTGGTCTTTCAGGATTTTGGGCTTTCAGGATTTTGAGTTTTCAGGATTCTGAATTTTCAGGCTTTTGGTTTCAGGATTTTGATTTTCAGGCTTATGATGTTTCAGGCTTCTGAATGGGAACCGTAAGAACATATATGTGTGATGGTGAGCGATATCTGCAACAGAGATATAGTAGACATACATTAGGTGTAGCACACATGGCTGTCCACATGAACGGATGTCATTGTCAACACAACCACACTCTCTAAAGGACTCACATTGACACTCTTTGCCAGGCCCCTCAAATATACTTCCAAACTATTTAGTTTGCCACACTGCAGTAATGCACAGGTACTACATGCACCACAGGGGATATCCGGAGGATCTATGGGCTAGGGCATATGAACGTATTTGACTTCTGTCAATATGCCAGTGGGAGTTATACTGGAAGTGACTGTGGTTGGGAGCATAATACTCCACATGCAGACACAAGGTGCCAGTACTGACATGCATGTGTGCATTACTTCATGGGTGTGTAGTGGTTGGCTGTGCAAGATGGCTATACAAGGCTGGGTGAGGGTTAATCCTTGGCATTACACCACCCGACAATGGTGTGCAGTGTGGTACAGGGGTGTAATGTCTGCAATGTCCCACACAGATGGGTACTGTATGAACTGTCCTGACATCCTGGTTACCATTGTGTATGGCCATAGCTTTGCAATGCATGCCATGTCTGTGTTTGATAGTCCTTGACATTGACATTCCCTGGGATGTGCATGTCCCACAATAATGTACAGTGACATGTACAGGTATACCTGGTTTGGCTGGCACATGTTGTGTACACAGACTGTTATCCTCTGACATGCCAATACTGGCCTGGTGTGGCAGGACCTGCTTATAGACAGCAGGTTGACCCTGCACCTGCATTGATAGCATGATACAGGTATTCGCTGGTGTCAGTGGTATTGGTCCATACAGAGCACATGTGTAAGGCATTCTATGGCCTCTATGGATCACATTTATATTTAATGGCACCACATATGTTGCAGGCATCCAGTGGGGAACATAGTGAAGGCACATTGTCTGCAATTATGTGCCTATTGTACTGCTGTACAGGGTGCCATGCCCTCTGCAGCCCACTGCAATCACACCATGCCTACTATCTGTCATCAATCAATGTGCAGGGTACGAGCAACATAGCGGGATATTCTAGGCAAGTGTGTTTGTGTATGACACATAGGTTCAGGACGTATTCCGGGTAATAGTAGGGTTGTATAATTTGTTCACCAGGCCTTTTCCCAGATGAAGGAGTATGGCTTCCCAACACAGTCCCTTGGCTGACTGACATCTGTACTCTTCGTGAGGTGGACATTGTGACATATAAGATGGACACCATATAGGAAAACTACAAAATCCACTCCCCAGCATGTCCAGTGGTTAGACACTCACAGCCACCTCCACACAGGCTCTGACAGTCAAACACACACACACACACACACACACACACACACACACACACCTGGCATATCTTGGAATAGAACCCCTACCTAACTAGTGTATCACACTACAGCATTATGCAGTTACAGCATGTGCTACAGAGATTACTGGGTTACGGCAGTCCCAGAGGTGTATGTCTAGATGGGTGACATCAGCAGGATTGCCAAAGGTGGCCATGTGAACTGTAAAGAGTGTGCATACTCTAAAAGGCATTGCTACTTTCTCAGGCAGACAGACCCAGTTGGTTTCTCTTGGAATAGAACCCCTACCTAACTAGTTTATCACACTACAGCAATACGCCATTATAGCATGCGCTACAGAAAATACTGGGTTACAGTAGTCCTAGAGGTGCATTTCTAGGTGGATGACATCAGCAGGATTGCCAAAGGTGGTCATGTGAATTGTAAAGAGTGTGCATACTCTAAAAGCATGGTTTCTTCCTCAGGCAGGCCGACATACAGTTGACCTGTCTGGGATTAGAACACCTGCCAAACTAGTTTAACACACTACAGCATTACACAGTTACAGCACACACCATGGAGAGTATTGAATTACAGCAGTCCCAGAAGTGTAGGTTCATAGGTGGGTGACATCAGCAGGATTGCCAAGGAAGGGCATACCAAGTGTAATGTGAGTTGTACAGGTCTGTTACCTGCGTGTACCCGCTGCTTACTGTCATGAAAACACATTTACACCTGCTTAAAGGTGTCTTATGCAGTCCTAATGGACAGTATCAACAAGGCTTGCAGGTCTTGAACCCTGGACCATGCATACTGAGGTCACTGGACGTACCACTAAGCCATCTGGGTTGTACACATGTTGCATGGAGTCTATAATGCACATCCTACTACAGGTATTCCACAGTACTGAAAACAAATGGGACAGTCACTTTGTGTACATATGTACAGTACCCTTGAATGTACTGTACTCTGTGAGACAACAAAGACAAGTCTACATCTGTACAACTGTCATAACTACATATATATATATATATATATATATATATATATATATATATATATATATATATATATATATATATATATATATACATACACACACCTACAGGATATATATATGCATATGCACAGACACAGCCATATATATATATATATATATATATATATATATATATATATATATATACACACACACACACACACACACACACACACACACACACACACACACACACACACACACACACACACTTCTGAACACCCTTTGTGACACAGAAGGTTTCCAAAGGAAATGACGTGTACACAAAAGAGACGCATCTCTTGTCTTATAGCATTTAAATCATAAGCAGTTCACCAGAGAAGGGATGGTTGTTGTGCATGTGGAGTTTGGGTGGGGAATGATGGCTATTGTAATCTACCTCTGGGATTGCGGAGTTAGGGTGGGGGAATGATGGGTATGCACCTACACCCCAGTGACCACATCTTGTCACTGCTCAACAGTGGCACAGGAAAATAACATGCCCAACTGTAGTCGTGCTTGACTGTGTATCCTTTACCATTCCTAACTATGTAATACTTTGTAGACACCGGTCACCACAGATGGCTATCATGGTGTGCTAAAAGACACTACACATGTGTATGCCTGGCTACAGGGTAGTCACACACACACAAACACGCACACACTTGCCAGTATTGTGCATACATCTTGCCTATGTAAAGGTAACTAGTACAGTGGTATCCAGTTGGGGTATGTGCCACAGAACACATACAATTACACTTACTCTGATTCCACTTCTGAGCTGGGTGACATCACAGGACTGATTACTTGCTGTGGGGAGGGGGGGAAGAGAGAGGTTTAGCAGCTGACAAGGATAAAGGCCAGTGCAAAAGAAGGTATCTCTTTGGACTGCAACAAAACCTGCTGTCATCACAGGATACAGACACAAATACACACACACAACCACTTGCTGACACACACACTCAGGCATTTGCTGTCACACACACGAACACACGCACACAGTTGCCAGTGGTGGGATCAGAACTCCTGCCTATCTACAGATCACTATTACAGTACTACGCAGTTATGAGACATGCCACAGAGATTACACATTCCAAGGCAGTCAGGCTGCCCTTCTAAGATTGAGGACAACAGGGAGACTGACAGTCATAAAGTACATAGCTGTAGACCTGTGTGTTTAAAGTAGGTGTCTATTACAACCTGTATGCACAAACAAGACACATCATCTGCAGGTTGGCCTGAGAGGTATAGTTGTAGCACAACAGGAACCTGAACTAGAGTATGGACATCTGTGGAATGGACAACTACTATCACTATACAGGGTTACAGTGGGTATGCTCATACACTGAGTAGCACAGGGCCGTTTGGTATTCACTATGACTACAACTACACAAGGTTATACTGGGCATGCTGATACACTTAGTAACAAAGGGCTTGTTGGATGCACTGACTCAAATTACACAAGGTGGCAGTGGGTACACTCATACACTTAGTAGCACAGGGCTGTTTGGGATGCACTCCAATTCTAACCACTGAAGGCCACAGTGTGCATGCTCAAACACTTACATGTATAGAACACATTGTATTGAACTCCTATTGTAAACACAAAGGTTTACAGCTAGGTACATCTTACCTGTCAGTATATATGCACATCATACTGGTTTACTACCTGATACCTGTATGTGACCCGTAAATAATATATCTGTGTCTGTGCTGTGTGATACATATGCATACATGTACATGAAGTACTGACGTATATATGTTATGTATACACATTCATGTATGTGTGGACGTGACAGACAATAGGTTACCTGGGTCACACAGGCAGATGCTACCTACAGCATGTGTCACACACCTTGCTGCCCTGAAAGGCATACATTGCTAGCAGGTTGTGGACAGTGGCATTATACATGGAACAGTGGCATGTGCAAGTATAATGTGTGAGCCACCTTGTGTAATGGTACTGAGGTGCAGGTGTCAAGATGACCTCTCCCGGCTGTGTTATTAGTTGTCATTATTAGCAGGACTGCTACCCTAAGTATATCTCACATTGGTTATATACACAAGTTCTGCTGCTGTCCATCACCTTACATGAGGCATTTGCTACCAAGCACATTAATGCCATGCACAGTGATGTCATGGTATGAGTGGCAACTGCTAGACAAAAAATGAGCCAATGTCCTGCTATTATTATGAGGTTTTCCAGTGTCTGTCATTCAGGGCTCTCATGACTGAGCGACGAGCCTTCAACACAGAGCACATGCATCCATGTTACACGTGTGTGTGGATAATACCTAGGTCACATTTACCCATATAGCCACATTTCAAGGCAAATGTCCTACACACAGAAATAACACCCTAACACCTACATGACGATTGCATTAGATGCTTATGCTAACCTGTGCTAGATGTGTGGCTTTAGTAATCCATTTGCTCAATGTAGAACCTACAATGGGGAATACTGACATCTGTGTAGTGAGGAACACCTGGCTGAAGGCTCTGTAGTGCACAATTGCACTACCACCATATAACTCAGATCCAGACATGTGTGCCATAACAGTGGTATGGACCATTCCAGGTGATGGTGTACACATATTCATAAAGGCTACTCACAGGTAAAGACCACTACTCTGAAATAACGCATCACAGATGAGTCAGGTACAGGCAGCAGTGGCAAATGCTGCATTCCAGGTTGTATCCTCATATATATCCACCACCTTGTTCCCAGACTACCAACACACATCCATATGTGGTATGACATAGTATGGTAGACAACCAGATAACCCTCGATTGGAGGACTGTACCTAGGCCTACATCAACTGTGCAAAGTACCCATGTACAGACACAGCTGCATAATCTGCTATGCAATGCAATAATACCACTGTTTGTAACCAGCTCTGTTGTACACATACCAGGATCCCTTGGATGTTGTCAGCATTATCATGGTTGACTGTTGCTGTGCACCAGTAAACAACACCCTCATGGTTGGATATGACCTAACTGTACCTGCCCTGAATATGTACATCCCACACTCATACAACATAAATTACATTACCATAGCTTTCGTTTTTCTTTCTACATACAGGTGGCTATAGTCATTACACACATGCACATGGCAGATAGCATGCTAACAGTACATAATGTTCGATTTCTATGTTGACAGAGGTAATATCCCCTCTCTACTGGTCACCCATGACACCTATCATATCATACAACACCCCATGTGGCATGTGTGTCTTTAGACATGTCCACCTAATGCAATGCCTACAAACATACCCAAATAACAGGATCATAGGACCTACACAAGATCTGTATTGACAGAATCAGGGAAATCCAGCTCTGCTCTGTATGTTCCTGAGTAGTCACAGGTGATATGTTCATGACATGTACAGCCATGTGTGGCCACAGCTCCTACATATACCCCATGTCAACAATTGCAAGCCATGCATGCTGTGTGCTATCTGGACATTAGCCTTAGTACCACAATAGCCAGTACATGCTGGGGTGAGATGTTTAACATGCCACAGACCTCGCACATGCTTGAATGACTGTACTTCCTAGCTCTAACAGAGCACATTGCTGGCACTCTTCCAGTACACATGAGGTGTGTGTGGCAAATATGATGTGCTCACTGTTGACCATTACAGTGCCCTGGCTTCACCATGGCACTGTCAAGTTTGTAGGAGCATGACATGGAATAATGCTGTGTGTGTCTCGCTGATATGTGCTGTTGTAATATATGTACACTTGGCTACTCGGTGAAAGTGGTGGTGTCCTACCAGTACATGAATACAACATCCATTATGGTGTAATGCTCGGCTATGTTTCACACATGGCATGAGGAAGGTGTGGAATATATCCTCTTAACCTGCTAGTGCACGTACTGATGTAGACCGCATATGTGTACATGTATTGATGTTTGTGTAGATTCCATGTGTGTGCAGTGTCTGATGTCTGAAGGTAACTGTTGTCTTAGTACATCATGCTGTTGCAATACAGCCCCAACATTGCCAACGGTATATGGTGATATGGTCTAGGTACAGTAAGCCATACATGAGGTATGGACAGATGTTTGGACATGACTACTAAGTGGTGGGGTTTCTTTGCAGATGGATGATTACTGAGGACAGCTCACTGGTGTGTTACAACTAGTCCTACAATAACCTGTGTAACTGCTAAGGTCAAGTTTTGTTAATTGAAGTGGAAGACAGACAATGTAGAATGTTGTAAGGGTGACACTGAAGACAAACCTCATGACATCTGTAACAGTAGTACCTCCCCTGTGCATATATTGTGGATATATCAGCACAGTTGTCAAAGGAAAGAGTCAGTAATCATTGTACCGGATGCGATAGTGCTGTACCTCTGTAGTACCTATCATGAGATAGGCAGGTTTTTGATTCTCAGTACTGGCATGTGTGGGTGTGTGTGTCCATATATGTCACGTATGGTTGGGAATACATCCCATATGTTATCATTCTCCTGAACACTGTTGTTGACACCAGCACAGAGCGAAGTGTAGAAAGAAAGACATAGGCAGGTGGTTAAACCTCAAACATGTAAAGTGTCTGTATGTGTGTGACATAGGTGTATATCTTTGTGAATGCCAGTGTGTGTGTGTGTGCGTGTGTGCATGTGTGCGTGCGTGTGTGTGTGTGTGTGTGTGTGAGTGCGTGTGTGTGTATGGCTGTCCAGTTCCTGGAGTGAGGCTGTATTTTATCATAGTGAAATGTTAATGCCCCTCCCCCATCCACTCAATGCAGTCTAGCTATCATCAATCGTAGACGGGCATACTAACCACCTGTTAATATGTACACCCTGGGGTGTGAATGTTGTTACATAGCCTACTGATGGACCCCCCCCACATACACTCACTGCACTGTAGTATCACTGTCGATGTCCACGATCTTAATCCATTCCAACTACCTGTACATGTGTAATCTCTGTGTCGCATCCTGTAATCGCGTAGTACTATAATGATGATATGCACATAGGCAGGGGTTCTCATCCGAACACTGGCAACTGTGTGTGTGTCAGATTGTGTTACTGTGTCTGTGAATCCCTGAGTGTGTGGGTATTACGGCTGCCCAATGAGAAGCCACTATTTCCACTGGCCTTTACCCTTGTCATCCAGCATACCACTCTTTTATCCTTTCTGCACTCCAGGTAACTATACCTGTGATGTCATCCACTATGGATGTGATGGCTCTGAACACAGTAGCTTACTACATAGCTATCATGCTCTTGGATCATTAAAACAGTAAACATAATTAAAACATGGGAGAATATAACTGTGATGTGGAAGCTACAAAGTGCATCCAGGTATTGTCATACTGACCTGTGGGTAGTCAACATGTACATATGGGACACCCGCAAACACCAACATCCCTCGGCACATGCAACTAGACCTGAAAAAGGAAGCAGAATGTCAAGATCAACATGCTGTTAGTGTTGTAACACATGATACATACTGTCAAACGTACAAAATGCATTCTAAAGCTGTAAAACATGGTATGTCTGCTGTCTGTCAACACTACTCAACAATATTAATCTACAATTGTCTACCTAGTATGTTCACCCTGTGCATCAGACCATATGAACATGTCCCTGCACTGATGGTGTGGATGACAGGGATGCGGCACAGGCATCATCATATTCACAGGGTGATAATGTTTGCCAGAGGCCTAGGCTGTGCCATTGGATGACATCATGTATGTGTGTATTAGGGCCTGTGATATCATTGGGCATGTGTGGATGTTATGTGTGTGTGTGCTGAGGTCCCCTACATTTGTTTCCAGTGTGTGTGTATGCATGCACACAGGTCTGGCATGTAGCTGGCCTACACAGGGGGTATTATTGACAGCTGCAGACTATACAAGTCTGGTTTCACAGTTCACAGTGTCTCCATGTGACCTGCGCCTGCCAGGGGTTGCACGGGCACTACCAGGCAGAGGTCCAGATTTGGTACCGTCTGATGACACATGTCCACTGGAATCATGTCCCTGTTGGGACCATCCAGGACCACGTGCACGTGGCCTGCTGTGTCCTGGTGTGTACTGCACAGCACCTGCTGCACTGCTGCTGCTACCGCCACTATGGGAGCGGGCATGTGCAGTAGCATGTTCATTAAACCTTCAACAGATGATGTAGCTAACTTACGTCCACGTGCCCAATGCCTCACTCCCACCACATGTTCCAGCACAGACATCCCACACTCGTGGATTGACATGCCATGGTCAAGGACTCCCACCAGGTCACCCAATCATCTATCCAAAACATCTGCAAGAAGATGGTGAGCATTTGCAAGTGCCTGGATGTTGTCAGTTAATGAACAGACAGCAGCCCTCTAAAGCCTCAGGCCTTCTCTGTTGTGCCATTCAGCATGTGCCTGTGCCTCCATTACAGCCTGAAACATGCATCTGGTGACTCCAGCTGATGTGCTTTGTCTTGCAGGGGCATGTTGGCCAGTGGTCCTCCTATGAGCAGTGCTGAGCACATGCCTGTGTGGGACATCACCAGTCTGTTGACTGGGATCATGGTGTACAGGTATACCTTCCATAGTCACCACACTTTCCTGTTCCATGCTACCACCCACCAACTGTCCTTCCTCTATGGCCAGTGGTGATGGGGTATGTGCAGGCAGGGGAACTGTGTGCGAGGATGAGGGGGGAGACAGGTGGCATGGCAACCAATGGCACAGGTTCAGCCCCTGACAACCCTGCCTGTGCCTCAATCATACTATCATCATCACTGCTAGAGTCTGTGGGGACACTAACATCAGGTGTACCATAGGAGGGCAATGCACCTACATCAACACTTGTGAGAGGAAGACAAGAACTGTACATTACAAGTTATACCAGACACACACAGACAGACAATCAGAGACGCACACAGACAGACAAAGACACACACAGACAGACACACAGATAGACAGACACACACACACACACACACACACACACACACACACACACACACACACACACACACACACACACACAGAAACCCACACATACACAGACACATGCACACAGACAGACAGACAGACACACACAGACACACACAGAGACACAGAGTCACACAGACACACACACAGGCACACACACAGACACACACACACACACACACAGACACAGACAGACACACACATGCAGACACACACACAGACACACACACACACACAGGCACACACAGATGCACACAGATGCACACAGACACACACGCTACATGCAGGTGATATGGCAGATGGCATTCAGCTTAGACAATTATAGTCTCAGCTTAGATAATTATAGTGGTAGTTATCATACATCCCTGAGTTGCACACAGCAGCATGCTTGTGTTATAGCAGATGGCATGCACCTTACACAATTATAGTGGTGGCTAGCATACATAACTGTATTGCACCATTTGTGTTAGTAGCCTCTGCCCCATACCTGCAACACAATGCATGCACTTTGCACCATTGCACCGCACTGCCATGGTGTATGCAACATACACCATGTGTTAACAGACCATCACTGACCTTTGTACATCTGCCACTGATGCTTTGTGTTGGCCATCGCTCCTATGTGTGAAGACATGAGCAGTATGGTATGTCAACTGCATACTATGTTTGCCTGAGCCCTAGCCCCCAAAGCAGTGCATGTCTGTTCAACATTATTCTGCCTACCCCTGAGCTGAGTGTAGACATTGTGCATGTGGCTGTACACACATGTTTGAAATGGCTATTCCTACTTTGCAATGGTGCCACAGACCAGCACAGCTTTACAGTACACCAGCCTGCTGTGTAGGTTATGACCTTCCCAATCACATGTAGTATGACATGAATTCTGCTGACGTGTTGAAGGACTTGCATACATGTGTAACACAATGGTGTCCTTTCCAATCTACAGTATGGCAATGGTGTCCCAATGCAGGGACGTGTTATACTAACATGGGCCTTCAGCTGATGCAATGTTGTCTGTCCACCCTACAAATATGCAGGGAAAAACTGCACATTGAGCTGATGTGCATAGCCATTGCAGGGCATCATGTGGCTTCACAATTGCTATACAGTGTGAGCTACTGACACAGTTTATAGCCATGACTATGTTCACATACAATACATATCTAATGTGGAATGTGACCCATTTCACTGAGGTGTATACACAATAACCCTAATGTGGAATGTGTGACACAGGACACAGAAGGGTTTATGGATGACACCCCTGCACATCTGCAACCATATTATTGATGCCTGGCAACTATGCCCACACATGGCTAACTTAGCAGTACTCTATGTCCCACATGCCATCTGTGTACCTCACACACATGAGGAGCAGGCATGACAGTGATGTCTGACACCAGCAAGGTGAATGTACTGTATCTGTGGCTTGATGTGGATGTATGTGTATGTTGTGCAACACATGTATGTATCTGGATACTGTATAGGTGAATGCTTCCATGTCGTGACACACACAAGATGTTCAAGACATGTTATGTGGTAGTTTCATGTTATTTCTTCACAAGCTGTGCACAGGCCTGTATGATGTTTAGTGTTTTACATCTGCAATATCACCATTACACAAAGGCCATAGTTGTATTGGGTCGAGCCAATGTACAACAGGGTGTACACACATGTACACCACTTCTACTGTGTGTATTGCTTCATGTCTCTGGCCATCCTCCATGGCCATGTGTACACATGTTCAGTCCAATTGTTTTGATGGCCATCTTATTTCACATGTCAGTGTTATCCCATATGACATACACCCATAGATGTCATATGCTCCACTGAGGACAGGGTTATGCAGACAAAGTGTGGTATGTATGGGATGTGAGACATGTTTTGCAGGATAGTTGAGCAGTGTTTCAGTTAGCCCACTACATGTCATGGGCATGTCTGATAGCACATGACATTGTGTGACATTCATAGCAAGGGTATACTCCACAAGGGTGTATCCTATGGGCCGGTCATACTCCAGCTCCAACACATTTAGAGTGTGTGCACACACATGCTCTCTGTACAGTACTGTTTGTCTTCACAACATGTGTAATGCTGATATGTAGTACCTGTCCCTACAGTGGAACACACCTCCACCATTGTATTCACTGTTGTCCACACATCTGGCAATGCCAGTTTGGAAGGTTTAGTGTAGGTGTTTCATATAGTCTTCAATTGTTTCACATAGGTAAACAGTGTGATGCATTGCAGGTCTGACCAGTGTCCATTAAAAGGACCACCATACATTATGTGTACGTGTGTTATGGCATATAGAATGCAATTAATATGTTCTGTGCATTATCAAGCCTGGTAAATAATAACAATCTCACCTGATACAGGCTGCTGTCGCTGCAAAACACCAGAGGTACCTAAACAGGAGTGTCACAGCAGTAAGATCATTATCCACACATGTGTGATAGCTACAGGGTGCAATGTCCATGTTAGCACATAAGCCAGTACAATACACTATATTATGGAGTATGCACATCTGTGCATGCATAGAGTAGCAGACTATAGTATGTGGCATGTGTGCATACATGCCTTGTAAATGATGTTACATTACATATCGTACAGTAACACATGTCACTATGTGAAATATAGTTGTGTTTTATGTGCAATAGTGACTTAACAGGCAACTCCAGGCTCGGTGGTTGAGAGACACCCACCTCCACAATACCAGCTAAAGCTTGTGGATGTAAGACTGCAGGTGTCCCCAGGCTGGTCAGTAGCTCCTCGGTACGTGTGAGTGGGGGCTGGGTGAGTGACCCCCCCACCTGTTGCATCTTGTTCCCTGCCGATTGCATTAGCACGCTGTTTTGCCCATCTTATCAGGTTAGTTCAGTGTCGGCGCACCTGCTGATTGTGACCGCCAACATCATTTACCCTCCTGCAGAGTTCCTCCCATAGGGCATCCCACTGCTGTGCATCCTGTGGCACATGGCTGAAGAGCATTGTGTGGTTGTCAAGGAGGTATGGGATGAGGACTTCATCCTCCAAGCAGCTGTATGCCAGCAGTCTGCTACGTGGCATACCTGGAAGACATAATGATGGAGACAGGTCACAGTAACTCACAGAGAAGTACAGCAGTACAGCTGTACAGCTAAACATACATGTGTATCACATTTATTAAGATTACAAATACATCTTTGCAAACGTACATGACACTAACACCATTGACATGTATAAGTCACACACATTTGACACCTACTGGTGATGTGATGTTATTGCCATATATGACAGTGTGCGTCATGTGATCACATTGCTCATACACCATGTGGATGTTGTCTTGATGTGGGCATGTTTGTTTGCCTGTAGTGGTGTCTTTACCTATCAGCACATGCCTGGAGTGTTCACATTAATGCAATTGACCTTAATGCTGTGTATATGTCACATATATAGTCATACATAGCCCTTGGGGACATGACCTGTGACCCTGCAGACTTGCAAGCATGTATGTGTTTTGCCATATACATCTACATGGCACTGTACAGCTGTGTAGCATCCTGCCATGTATTGCCTGTGTTGCACATGTGTAACACATGGGACAATAGCTAGCCTGATGGTATTTGCAGGGTTGGATATCAACTATAACATGTATGGTCATAGTGACCTAGTAGGCTATTTGCCCTGGGCCATTTATGAGCCTAGGCAGACAGGTTACCTAGCTGTAGGCAACAGACAGGTAAGTTTCAGTGGCCAGTTCAAGCAGTGCCACAGAACTGATACACATGGTTACTGATATATTTGGCATGCGGTCATCACGCCATGTCACAGAGAGGGGCGATGTGCAGCTTATGTTAAGTGTATGGGACAGAGATCTGTTAGGCATGTTGTGATCCTTGTACTAGAAAGGTGGATGTGCATGACGTATGTGTTTATTTGGGATCAGGATGTGTTAAGTGTAGCATGTCCAACACCTCTGGGTTGGACATGGCTTTATTCAGGGTAGGCTGCATGCTACATAGTGCAACTAGGAATTGTGAAGGGCAGTGTAGGCCATCTACACATGGGCAATAACCTTTAAAACAAATATGTGATCTATTATGAGTCACATGGGTGTTGAGTATGGCTGAGCAGTTATCTCTATATTCCTGGATGGCACCCTCTCATGATTAGGGGTACCACATACGACTACCTGTCTTTTCTGGTGAAGTAACTATCAAAGGGAAGTACTGTCCAGCTGCATCCCATACACACAGTTGCCATTATGTTGACCGCTGCCTAGGTGGTAGTAATGGGTACAGGGTTTGTAACACAGGGAATGACAATGCAATACTTAGCTGTCAGATTGTGGCCATACATTACACACCACACATTTGACACACTAAGGCCCTTCTGTATGTTGAACGCAGCACACATTGAGCCAACTATTGCTCCTAGTTCATAGTCATTTGCAAACATCAATAGGCTGATGCCTTCTGTGTTAGTCTGTGTGGTATAGATAATAAAGAGGGGGATTACCAGGAAAGACCCCTGTATTACTGTGGCTGGCACTGGTTTGATGTGCGTGTATTAGTCAGACACCTTCTGTAGAGTTGGTTCTGCCAGCAGTCCAGTTGCCAACCACTCCTGTGACATAGGAATATACACCTAGTTTACTGAGTGTAGCTGGAACACAGTATGGGTGATGGTGTCCTACTACCTGGCAAGTCATGATATGCAGTGTGAATCAACCCTACTGTCATCTACATCTGTACTGAGTACATCAAATACGTTGACCATGGTTCATGGCCATACAGACCAGTCTCAGCAGGGTAGTTGTGCACTATGTCCCATTATCAATGGTGTCTCCCCCTTTGTGGGGTGTGATAACTGTTGCTGTGCACCATTCGGTGTGTACATAGCCTGACATGGAGCTATGATTGAACATGATGTGTATGTGGATAGCTGAATGTTCTTACATTTGTGTAGGATACACCCTGGGATGTTGACAGGTCCCATGAAAGCTGTATGTATGGCTTTAGAGAGTGCAGCTTGTACCTGCATAGTTGTTATTACAGGTGTTCTGTAGTGTACATGGATATATAACTATGTGTACCTGTTGGGGGGAGGTGGGAGTGGGTTTAGGTTCTCTGAGACCCTATCTGGATGAACAGGTGATATTTCTGTAGGTGCAGTACTTCCCATGCCATAGTGCTGTGCAGCACGGCAGGTCTTGTTGTTGCCATTACAATTAATGACACAGCTATAGAATGCTCTGTGGTTGGCCTCATAATTTGTGGCTGATTAGTTTCACAGTAGCTTTGTATGGTTTTATATGGTGTATCTGCATCTTACTGAGGCTGACCAGGGTGCACCTACACTCATGTGAGTTCACTCTTGTAACAATTACTACCTTCTGTGGTACAGTTTAAAGCATGGTACCACCAGTTTGCCTATTTGTTTGTGTTGGGTTGAATCCTGGTTCTGTTTCAATGGCACAATCACTGCACATATGTGACTGCTTAAGGTTCATTTGTGTAGGATTCAGCATTTGCACATGCATTGTCCATCTGCATGGGTGCTATGACACTCACCACTCTGCTCTTAAGAAACATAACATTGGCATTGGAGACTAACTATGTGCAGCATACTGTTAGCCCTGTTTGTGTGACTACTGTGATCCAGGTCAGTGGAGTCAATGGAATCCAACATGCATCATGCACAGGTGTTAGTACATGAGGAGTCTTCCCAGTTCATAATGGAATAGTTGAGAATAGCCATTATTATGGTTCTGTCTCAGACCTAATCTTCCCCATTACAGCACATTATGACAGTTGGGAAGTCCGCGGCCTGGTGGGTGATCTGTCTCAAGGTGCATTTTGAATTCCACTTTGGCACAAAGGTAGTTACTCAGCATACTGCATCTGATGTTATTCAAGTGCAATTAGCGTGGGGGTGTACATATCCTTCAGGAATATGGACACACCTGCGGCCCATGTGTTCCAATAAAGGATAATGGACAAGAGGTGAGGTATGTGTTATAACATGGTCATGCAGGTGTGCTCTCCGGAGCATTGAAACATGTCTCAGCCACTGCACAGATATATTCTCCATGTTAGGGATTGACATATGTGTGTCAGTATAGTGTTTCTGACATGTATCATTGTGTAGCAAGACCTGCAGTTTATTGCTTGGCTGTCCCTGTAACAGCAGTGGACCCTCACCTGAACCATGCATGATGAAAGCACTATAGGGGAAGCCTGAGCCCAAGGCAGTATCCAGATTTTCAGGGGTGACAGGTGCAGGCCCTGTTTGGCAAAGCATCATGGTCTGTCAACCATGATAACCCAGGATGACAGATACTGGATACACTTTGACATGCACCACTACACTAGACAATTGTGAAATACAATCCTTTTATCCCTGTACTGCAGTATCATTCTGGCCAATGGCAGAATGCTACCCATGCCTTGGGACATACATGCATGGGCTACAAGACCTGACAGTTCCGACATGTGTTTCCCTGCAGTCTAGGCTACTGCATCACAGGTCCTGCACAACAACATGTAATATGCCAGAGCCATGTGTATAGTTCAAAAGGTGGTCTGAGTGCATGAGTATGTGGCTAATCATGGCAGACAGGCAGCTGACAGTATATATGCCCTCGTATAAGTTGGTGTGTAGCATAGTGCTAGAGTTTGCATTCACAAATGAGTACTGTTGGGCATGTTTCCAGTCATGTGTTCAGAGGTCTGGCACATTTATGCAAACTATGCCATACAGTTTGTGTATTTCGGTGTCTGTTTCTTTCGGCTTGGGGGGGTCACTTGTTTGGCCAGATACTTAGACGCGTCTGTCAATGTGTGTGATTTCTGGTAGTATGTGTGGGTGTCCTTACTGTGTCCTGGTAAGGGTATGTGTTGGTTGTGTTGATGAGCTGCATGTGTTAACCTACACCTCATGACTGTCCAGTCTAGTCATGGCTGTAGACTGGGCTGCCTTCCAGCTTACCCCTGTAGCTGCATCCAAAACAATGTGTGGGGTGTGGTGTTAGGTGGGTCTGGCAGTGTACATGGCATAGAGATTACATTCCCCCAGGATGGCCACATACACAAAGCTGAAATTAGTAAACACCGGTAGCTGACTAGTGGACATGTCTGTATGAGCAGTCAGTACTATAAGTACCAAGTAATGTATTTAGTTTACATATTGCCTATGAAGATGTTTTAGACAGTGATGCTCACATGTAAATATTTGTGTTATGGATGTGACAACACTGGCTGTTACGGAAACATTGTAGCTACCTTTATCAGCAATCCTCCTCTGAGGAGCACATCACATCCTCTTAGCTGATTAAAGATGATGCAAGTGTCTACAGGTCTGTTTCCTTCTCTGGGTATATACTCACATATCCACCAGGGACCATGAGATCTGTTGGGCACAGACACCCACTCACCAAACAGAGTCATATATCAATAGACTCTTATGCCACTATCAACATGATCAAGATATAATCACATAGTGTGAGCCATCACCTATGACGCTGCTATTACACATGGGCAGCAGTCTCCTACATCTTGCACTCCTACTGCAGATGTTACACTGGAGTTAAAGATGATATGCAACCTGTTTCATTACCAGTGTTGTGCACTACCTTACATACAGTATGTCCAGGTGGCTGTTAGATTGGCAATGAGAGGTTGAGCTACACAAACATGGTAGTTCAACCAGTGTGTCTGTACTCTCAATATCCACTCTATGTAGGTGTGCACATAGCCATTTGGCCCAGCCCTGTAACAAGGTCACTACACATTTGCATAACATGTACACATGCACAGCAGTTATTGCTTGCAAATTATAGTTGAGAGGTGGATATTACATGTGTTATGTGCAAGGATAGTTACCTGGCTCTTCCAATTATCTTTGCTATCATGCTGCTAACCTGTCAGATGAATACAAATGCTATGTATCCTGTCATTGAGTATTGTAATTGCCAATAGACATAACTACTGTTTGCATAACATAGCAGAACTGCTATGTAGAACAGAATACAGATCTGCCTAGAATACTGTACATTACACAGTTATTGGCACAATATCCCACAATGCACACCATGTTTGCACGGTAAGCCCACCTTTAACATGTTCATCTTACTTATACACCCATACATATGTCAACTGTTACAATATATCGACATATACTATCCCCTGTTATAGCACATACTTGTTGGACCAATCCTGACACTGACAGTGGCTAGAAGCGAATTGGTGGGTTCCAAGCCCATATCATCCCTTGTGGTATATGTGGAGTGTGCTGTGTGACCTACAGCAGTACATACATAGAATACTACAAGCATTACTACTGCTCAACAATACATCGCTACAAGATAGCTATTTCCACTAAATGCATTGATTACACTGTAATTCTTACAGTACAGGTACTACATGCACAGACATACTACATGTTATACATACCATCTTAGCAATCAGAGGTGTTATTGACTAGTATAATACTCATTTTCGGTTCATTTTTCAGTGTTTTGTACTGTCCTACAGGTAGTTACAGATGGTTTAAATGTGTGACAAGGCAACCTTTTATAGTTACAGATCAGTAACGTGCTATCCCGATGACCAATTGGTGTTCCTAAGTAGCTAATTACATGCATATCAGCTGCGCTGCTACTGCCTTAGTCAATACCATGGCTACAGTGGAGTATAATTGAGTACTCCACTTGGACGTTGTCCCTTTGCCTTACTTGTGAGGAAGACAGCGTGGAAGTTTTGTTTGGAATCTATTGCAACAGCTGTATGGAGACGATCAGTAATATATTGTGTGTTATGCCTAGAGGATTTGGTCTAAATGTGAGTACTGCTGTTATATTTCTGAACATTGCTACTTGTGCAGGGTTTGTCTGTACCTAATACTTCTACATATGTTTCAGTCTGGCTAGGTTGTTTGACCAGCTCAAGGCTGCATAGCTATGCATATAATGTTAGGGGGTTTCTATTGCATATAATGTTAGGGGGTTTACAGTGTGCTTACCAGACATATTTAGTTTGGTGTTACTGTGTATCATACTGTGCTGACAATCAGAACTCGGTAACACTTCCTGGAGTACGAACCTTTCATCCCTCTGAAATGGGATTAGTTCATACAAACCCTGTTACATCAGCAACTGTTCAATTGTATAACAACAACTATTTCACATAGGGCCATATTAATGTGTCTGTGTCCAGGTATGTTAAGATTTCAGCAGATGTTGTACAGTAGTTGCATAATTGGTTATGGTATGACAGTATGTATTGATGTAATTATTTCGGTTGTGGGGTAGATGTTGGTGGGTGTACATAGCACATGCAGGTGTGTAGGAACCCCTTTATACAACATCTGTATGTGAGTGGGTGTTCTTTCCCTGTGTGAACAGCTATCCCTTAGTGGATTAATACTATGGTAATTGTTTCCTGTATAGCATGCAGGTAATGTTAGTCCTTGAATCGTTTAGGCAATACATCGGAATATAATAAAGTTTTGCAAAATGAAAGCTGTCTGTGTAATTCTCCCATGGATATTTGCAGTCATTGCAGTTGTGTTGGTGACTGTGTCCATAGAACATATTTGTAATAGTGTATTGGCATATACTCTTCATATGTTATGTTCATATTGTTTGGGGGGGTGGAATGTGTGATTGCTATGTTCCATGTTATACTCAGGTATGACCACTTTGAATGCTGTTTACAGACATGTATGTATGTGTATGTATGTATATATATATATATATATATATATATATATATATATATATATATATATATATATATGTGTGTGTGTGTGTGTGTGTGTGTGTGTGTGTGTGTGTGTGTGTGTATGTATATTGATATATACATTATTGCATACGTTTATCTGTACCTCCATTGATGTGTAGATGTTTTTAACCTATGTATAGATCTACATATATATGTAGACCTGTATATATCGACATGTCTCTATGTATCTCTCTCTCTCTCTCTCTCTCTCTCTCTCTCTATATATATATATATATATATATATATATATATATATATATATAAGCATACACCTTTAATTGGGTACATGGTGGGTTGTCCTATTTCAACACATTCCTCTCTTTTGTGTTTTAACCTGTCTGCATACACAACTGGGATAAGTACATCCCAGGTAGCTTAGTATTAAGTTACTCTGAGGATGGAGTACATGGTTGTGAGTGCTACTCCTGGAAGGTGTTATTATTTTACCTCTCAGAGTAGGCACTGGTAGGGAAAGTATGAATAATGCACATTTACATGGTTGTGAGCAGGTTTGCCTGTGGTCTGTGTGACGTTAAGCAAAGGTTAAACGTGTGAAGCGCTTCTCCATTTACCATGTTTCAGCGCCTCTTACCATCACGCAAACATGTGGAAACCCGCTTACAACTGCTTAAGAGTGCTTTAATCCACCTGCATCCAAAAGTCCTTATTCTGGCCTTCAAAATAACCTAACATCCCTTGCAGGTCTTGAACCTGGGACTATGAACACCCCAATCACAGACTTTACCACTAAGGTATCTGAGATATCTACAAATATTATGGTGTTTAGAATATACATTGTACTACAAACATTCCTCACTACTGAAAACAAATGTGACAGTCATTTGGTGTACTTATGTCTGATACATGTTAATGTTCATATGTTTGTGAAATTAAGTGTTGCAATGTGACATGACAGGGTGTATTGAGAAAATTTCTTGCTTTGTGTCCTTTTTATATTGTCCCCATACTCCATGTATGCCCTCTAGTTCACTTATTGGACATCCAACCCAGGCCCTCCTTGATGCATGATTGCATTACCCATCATTCTTCCCCCACCCCAATCTTCACATACACAACAACCACCCCTTCTATGGTGAATTAGGTTAATACTAATTGTTATAATACCAGAGCTGCATGTGTTTTGTGTACACTCCAATTCATTTGGAGTGCTTCTGTGTCAGGAAGTGTGTTCATAGATGTTTATATATATGGCTATTGATGTAACTGTGTAATATATATATATATATATATATATATATATATATATATATATATATATATATATATATATACATACATATATATATATATAGTATTAGTTTGTAACAGTAATACATATGTAGGCTGGAATGTGTTGGTTCACAAACTGCAGTACATTACAATGTACTGTACATATGTACACAAAGTGACTGCCCCATTTGTGATCATTACAGTGAAATGCATATGGTATAAGGTGTAGTCTCAAGACCATGAACCATGTATACACCTCAGATGACTTAGTGGTAAGTCCCATAACTATAGTGTGCATGATCCAGGGTTTGACACCTGCGATGCTTTACAAATGTTTTTTACTGCAGAATAAGGCTCATTTAAGCAGTTGTAAGCATTTTTAAAAGGGTTTGTGTGACATTATAGCAGAGATTACACACAGTTAAGCAAACTTAATAACCTGTGCATGCAAACACGGCCACATCCGCTAACTACTCCGGATATATACATGTCAGTGACATAACATCTCACTATGTGCTGACATAACCTTACATTCTCTGTTGACTGTACTCTCCAGCACAGATGGGTTTATATGGGTGATTTGAATGTTTATTATACAGACAATTACTACCTATATATGCAAGCTGTGGTTAAGGTATACTTTTGCACATGATAAACATCCCTGCCTTTATCAGGATTGTAACCTCGAATGCACAGATACTATGCGGATGCAGTAACCATTACACTGTTGACCTTAACGTTGCTTCTGCCTATTTCCTATTTAGATGGTTTCTATGTGTAAGCTAAGCTAAGCAAAGGGCGGGAGCCCCCAAACTCACTGAGCTTCACGTACTCTTGAAATAGCAACATATAACAAATGTACTGTGAGACAATACATTACTTTCCTAACTACATTAGGCATAGCCCCTCACTGACACACTTCAAGGGAAACCTTTGTTGTGTGAATGGATAACAGACTATACACCCCTGGGATCATGTGTCCCTTAACCATACAGCCAGGGGTGGGGGAACCTGTCCAGTTTGATAGCTACAAGACCTGTTGGGGGAATTGAATGGTGTTGAATTGTCACATTAATATGCCCTTTTTAGATCACTAACGCCCCTATCACCCTCCACAACCCCAGTCTTCAACAGCTTCCAGCAACTCTGCCTGGAATTGCTTCATTGGCTACGCTTGACAGAGGGTCAGTTACTTCATCAATGGTGCGGGGAAAGCCAACACACTGTAGCTATGCTTCTACTTGCCCTTGGGCAGATAGGTAGTAGGCTATCTGTGAACCTCTAATGTGCAGGCCATCACAGTCATAATATGTGAATAAACAGACCTTCAGATCACAATATACACTGAGAAATCACCATGTAGTCAGGAAACAGTTGAGTACAGCAAGAACATACAGAACACTTAGTCACTCCAAAAGCCTATCTTTGAAGCTAGAAGACTTGTATAAGTTTAAGGCTTTATATTGCTTACCAGTAGGTTACCTACAGGAGAGATGAAAAACAAGCACAGATGGGGAACATGCATGCAATGATACCATACCAGCCTATGTGTCAACCTTAGGCTTTGGAATACTGGCCAAGGCTATTGGCGCCCCCATGGTGCCTTATTTAGGAGAGTCTCAAAGGTGAATACCAGCTCTGTAAAGAGCACAATAGCAGATTCAATGAGGATTATGCTACTCAACACCAGGGGTTGTGATCACAACATGCATGCACTCACAGCACTTCTCAGGATGGACAACATCAACATCTGTGCATTAACTGAAATCTGTCTTAAGGCTCCTGACAGCACACCAGCACTACCAGACTACAATCCATGCCACAAATTTCAACAACAGAACATGGACTGATAGACATAGAGGGGCTGTAGCCATATTCATCAGGGATATCTACACTTCTAGGTTAGTGGGGCAGCATGATACCTCTGTGATCATCCATGTGCAGCTAACATCAGCCACAACTGCAATGTGAAATGTGGCCTACTACGGATCACCCTCCATGTCCCAGGACCTCCACTCCACCTACGTGGAGACAGTGGAGAACATGACAGTCCTGACGCACATCTTGGCATTGGTTGATGTCAACTACCATACCTTTAACTGGGAAACGTACTCCGGTACTCACTTCCAGGCCCAGCACTTCCTGGAATGTATCACCTCATATATATCAGGTGGTAACCTCCCTAATGTGGGGTGGAAACTACTAGATGTGGTCATCACCAACATGGGCAACAGGTGCACCACAACAGAGATTAACCAATCACTGGTTAGATCTGACCATGATCTATTCACTGTTTCCACAACCTAGCATCTCCCTCACCCATGGATATCACAGTGTATACCTTTCCTACAGCTAAATTTACACTACTAGTGACAGGAGTGGGGGGTTTCACAGCCCCCACGCGAAGGGGAAACACTGCTCAAGATACAGACTGATTTACAAATGCAGTCTATAAGCACCTACATGGATGTATGGATTGTGCCATCACTGGTAAACCAAGACTCACTCCTCCTAGACAAGGACACTGGTCTGGTGGACCTCTGCAATAAATAGGCTATACTACAGAAGTAGGACAGTGTTCCAGACACATAGCAAATCCCATGAAGGGCAGACATCCGTGACCACTATTAGTATGATACGTAGGTCGCTCATGACATCATCCAAGTCTAACATCAGCAGGTGAATATGCAAAGATTTGAAAGATAACCACAAAGCCTTCTTTGGCTATGTTAAGGATTTACGTGGTGACAGATTTGCAGTGTGCCGGTGAAATATAGCACAAAATATGCTGACCCTACTGATATCACCAACATCCTTGCAGATACATTTGGTGCATACTTCACCCCCTATAGAGCCCACAACACTACCCGAAAGGTACAGTATCCCAACCATCAGAGACACACAAGTGGAAATGGCCCTCTCTAACAGCAGAACACAGCGTCAATGGAGGCAGATGTTGACCCAGACTGCATCTTGCAAACTGTACAAGACAACCTGACCCCTACCTAATTAAGCATTCCTACCTCAGCCACTCCACAGGCTACATGCTCATACAATGGCGCGTGGCAACGGTTATTCCACTCCATCAAGGTGGAATCACAACTGACCGTGGTAACTACCACCCCATAAGCCTGACTAGCCTGGTCTGCAATGGAATGGTTCACATCCTCATGACACTCATTAACAATGACATTGGTAACCTCAGAACATGTGATCCAACCCAGGTTAGCTTGGTTGAGTGCAGTTCATGCCTACTGAACCTGTTTGATGTCTTACATACAGTCACCAAGATGTTAGATGATGGGGGAGGTGGTTCACACATACTACCTGGACCTCACCAAGGCTTTTGACACTATGCCTCATTCAGGCATTATTGATAAATACACCAGCTTGTACATTCACCCATACATCACAGGTCGGGTTGCCAACAGGCTTACACACAGATACCACATGGTATGACTAGCAGTCTCCAGGTCCAACTCTTGAACAGTCACGACTGATGTCCCACAGGACTCAGTCCTGGGAGCCCTAGTGTTTGGCATATACGTCTCAGAGGTACAGGCAAACACAGGTGGACTATGGCAGACCATGTTTGGTAATGACTGTGAACTGGGAGCCATGATTGATAGTCCAGCTGACACGGACATCCCTAAAGGGGACTCACAGAGAACATCACAGGGTGCCAACAACATGGCCTCCAGCCAAGTGCCACTAACTGCATGGTCATTCCATTATGGAATTAGCACTCACATATTAACACATAAGTGGCAGCCACTTAAATACAGACGAGGTAATGGGGTATCGGGGAACTAAGGTAGGTAGTGATCTCCCATTTGACAATCATATCTCCACAGTAGTTAGGACATTCTTCTATGTAGGCCATGTTGTCTGAACATACTGGGGTTAAAGTGCCCCTTTACTCATCACTCATTAGTCCCATCATAGGGTATAATGACCCATGTGGGATGTACCTCAGAAGACATGTCCAACAGCTGGGGGGTCCACGAATGTACCTTGTCAACAGGCCTCCAACATATGGCCTATGCAGCCAGACTGAATAAACTCCTGCTTTACTCAGTGGCATCTCATTTACCCAGAGATGATCTCCACTGGCCAACACAACCATGCCAAACTCAGGCTTGATGGGTATGCTCCATCTATGGGAATCCATGTCACAGTGAGCCACACACTGTGGTGAGCTGGACCTTGCCACAACAATACCTGGAAGATGCTGGAGGGACAGCTTTGTGTCACAGACACTCCCCATATTTAGGAACAACATCCCTAACTACATTATACAGAGCCCCTCACTAACACTCTGCAACAGAAACCTTGAAGGGTGGATGGGGAACAGTAGATGCACCCCAGGGATCCTGCCATTGGCTCTGCTCCACAGAGGGACATTTAATGAATCAATGGGGTGGCCAAAGCTGACACATTTTGGCTGGCCTTATGAATGGACTCTGGCAGTTGGCCAAGTACCTACCAATGAATCTATACATACAGTATCTGCATATGTTGATAGCTTAATTTACTGTTCAGGTGTTGACTTACCTTGTGCCAATGGCTGTTGTGTGTGCAATAATTGAGGGCTGCCTATGTTGGATGCACACAGTAGACTGCCTGTACATGACAATTTACAGGTAGTCTTGTGTATGTGCCATCCATTTTGACTGTGTGTGCAGGTGAAGAAAGGTGTCAGTCCCTAGGTGCATACACTGTCAGTGTGTGTGCTGTACATTCCCACTTTGCCAAGGCATGGGCATACTGGGAACACCTCCGCTGCCTACTGGGGCTGGCTCAGGGTGTTCGTGGTCTGAGTACCTCTGTGCCTGTGGGGCCCTTGGCAATGGTGGGAGGCTGTAAGGGCCTTCACCATTCTCTCCCTGCTGCAGCTGTTTCCACAGGACCATATTGTGTAGCATGGCACACACTATGAAGAGGAGGGCACATGTGCCTTGAGAGTACTGCAAGGCTCCACCAGATATGTCCAAGCAATGGAACCGTGATTTCAGCATCCCAAACACATGCTCTATGATTATTCTGGTTTGTGCATGTGCCTCATTATGGCATTCCTGCATGGGTGTGTATGCATTCCTATTGGGAGTCATCATCCACGGTTCCAGTGCATAGTCAGCATCCCCCACCAGGTGGCCATTTTGGATGTCCCCCCTGGCAAATAACCGATACAGCTGTGAGGCATGCCAGATGTGGGAGTTGTGATAGCTTTCAGAACTGCCAGCACACACATCCATGATAATGTCCTGGGCATTGCACATGACCTGGCAGTTGATGCAGAGGTATCCCTTGTGGTTTATGTAGCACCTACCCTGCTCACCCGGTGGTGACTTGATGTTTATGTGCTTGTAGTCTATTGCACCCAGTACCTCTGGGTATTCTGCCACATGGTGGAAGAGACGCATATTGCTGGCCAACACCTCCTGCATTCGGGGGAAGTGTATGTGCTCACTGGCATATGGTAACATGGCATCCAGGAACTGGTGTAGTCCCCTGGATGCTGATGTCTGTGAGATCCCCATGATATCTCCAGTTGGTCTTTGAAAGGTACCTGTAGCTAGTATTCTCAGGCTTACACATACCTTCATATCCACTGGGATGGGTTCCCCTCTGTTTGTTCTGGCTCTGAGGTGTGGCCAACACAGATCCACAAGTTGCTGTTGGGTGTCTCTGTCCACCCTATAATGCTCTACTGTATCCAGATCATGTAGCTCCTGGTAGGTTACCCTGGGTCTGAACACTCTCCTCCTCCTCTGGTGCCTGAGGTGGTCATGTGCATCATGTGCATCATCCTCCACACCACCTTCAGTCTCCAACACATGCTGGTGGATCAAAGCTATGGCAACCCCTAACATGTACATAATAAAAGTTCCCCATCTATATACACCACTGGTGCAGAGTGTATGGGAATACACAAATGTGTGTGAGGTGCTTTTACACTTTACAGTATTGTGCTATGGATGCTGCTGATGTAAGTGGGTGTGTATGAGCTATTCCAGCTACTGTGTGTCTTAATTATGGGTTTTTGCAATGAGTACAGCAAGTGTGGGGCCTTTACTGTGGAGATCTGCTTGCCTGCCTTGATTAATCTGTTGCCCTTTAATTCACTTTTAGACCTGGATCCCTCCCACTATCAGGCATGCATCCACCTGCCATCTTTCTTGTTTTGTACTTTCCCTACACTGTCATGGCAAAATGTGCCTTGTAGCTGATATACTGCATATCGGCTTTGTTCTGCTTTGACACTTTGCTGTTTTCTTTGCAGTACAGCCCCTCCCCTTCCCTGTTCTGCAGGTAGCTGCTTGCAGCCTTGTCAGCTGTTATCAATGGCCCACTGTAGGCTCCTAGGTGTTAATTAGTCATTTGTACTCCAGTTTCACTGCTGCAGTATTTACTTATTTCTTTTCTATATCCTTCCTGTTTCAGCTGCAGTGCATGCCACACATACCCATTTACTGGGTTTATGCATATTTTCATCTCCGTTCACATGCATACTCGGTTACCTTGTGTACTCTCAGCTAAGCATAGCTATGGGCAATTTGACACACCCCTATCCTGCAGCTTTGCCTAGCTATGGGCAGACCGGTTTAGCAATGCTTCAATGTGCTTCCAGCAATGGTGACACACCCCTCTCTTGATGTCATCTTTATCTCAAGGGCACACCTTGGTGTTATAATGCTACACTGTGAGGTGCATCCTTACACCAATGGGGAATCTACAATTCACTATTACTCCTCTCATTTTCATGGCATTGCCTACTAATTCCTAGCTACTGTGCATAATACTGTCACTGCCCCTTAACAACCCTTGCGCCATGAGTATGGTGTAGCATGCCTGCCATTGACTATTAAGGGGAAATCGTGATATGTGTTTCACTGCGGTTTTATTCTATATTTATATATATTCCTTGCAAATCCCCTTTGTGCACCGCTGCCCTGCGCTTCCACGTCGCGATAGTGCGACTATATATATATATATATATATATATATATATATATATATATATATATATATATATATATATATATATATTAAATGTTAATTTTATATTTTGTTGTTAATTTTATATTTTGTACATGTTTTTTAATGCCAATGACTATATATTTAGCCATTGGCATATATTAACAATATAATACATGTGTTTGGTCGGCTGTCATGGCTCCGATTTTATGTTTGCAAAAATGTAAACCGTTTTCTACGGTTTACATTTTTGCATGCTTACAGTACGCCTGCACCACTTCCTGAATCACTACATACCTTCATTTGCATGCTACACTGCTGCACATGGGGTAATTAGCATACAAGGCTCGGGAGTTGTGCAAGCGTAGCGTACGCAGGTGGTGCACATGGAAACAGCTTGTACCTGAATCACTCGGTGGCCTTCTTTGGTGTTAGAATGCTGACATTACGCCTGCACCTGGCGCAAGCTTCATGAATCCCGGGGTATCCCTTTTTTGAGTAGATGCCAAAAAATAACTGACATTTTATTCCAAATGTCTTTCTTTTCTTTTATGTCTTCTGTCCACATATATTTTCTTCTGGAGCAGAAAAAGAGTGTTATATCAAATATCCAAAACCAAAAATTGTTTTTTTACTCTTCTACCAAAGTACCATTTAATAAATCTCTAACTTTGTTAAAAATAATTTAGTTTCCACTGTTTACAAAAATGCCTTTGAAACTTATCTCAGGAAATTTGCAAACTGTGTTAACGTTTGATCTAAATGGTTCCTATATAATTATATTACTGCTGATGTAATAACAGTAGCTACACTAAGCCTTGTGTATGCTATTGCATTCACCTTAATGTTCATTGGACAAATTGCACTATTCTTCAAAAGATGAACGTGAAACTTTGAGTTATCTGGTTTCTAGTCATAGTATGGCTGGGGATACTACTTCTTTACATTCACAGAGTAATTACAGAAAGCTTATTTTGTTCTTGAAATGGCATAACTAAAACTAACTTATTACAGCAAACTGATATTGTGCATTTACAGAAAATATCAAAAGATTTCAGAAAAGTCTAGATTTCATGTACTTTAAGTTCTCCAGAATGAGTTTCTTTGCACATGACAAGTATACAATTGGCTTAAGGAAATCTAAAGTAAATTACAAGTTCTGCATTGCGCCAAAGGCCAAGGAATATCTTTTTATTAGTCATTCCATAGCATTAAAAAGTTTCATACAGGGTGGAGAAATTTTTTTGTAAAACAAGATAAGTTGCATTTTTAGTTAGGATAAATATAACCTACTTTCAATATCTGGATGTAAATGTATACATAATATACTTTTTTGTATGCCAAATAGAAGAAACTATTTTTATTATCTACTCTAATGGCTTAAGAGCCATTCAATTTTTATTCATCCCTTAATGGCAAAAGTTTGTTCAGCTGTGGACAGGTAATGGTCATATCAATCAGAGGAATATCATAAGGCTGAAAGATGGTTTTAGAATGTTAGCCTATGTCATATTTATAATGATAGGTTGCATGAAATGGTAAGCTGTACATATCATTGTGTTTTCCACCTTGATAACATCGACAAATGTTTGTTGTATCATCCTCTTGGATATACTCTTTTCGTTTTTCCCTTGGACTCTCTTTAGAAATAGTTCATTGTCTGTTTGCAAAGGAAGTAAAGAATTGGTTTAGGCCTGAAACATTGATGTTGTTTTTTATTTCTCTCACTAGTAAGCCTTGCAATTTTGTGGAATTACTGTTGCAGAATTGTGATTCTGAAAATGAAATGCATGTAATAAGTAATATATCATATAAAAACATTAAATTGACATTTATTTTGCAATTTGGTGTAAAGCGAATGTGATATATCTCATTGGGATATGCAGCTTTAGGGAATGAATTCCAAGAGGAAGATAACTCATATATCATACAGTGCAGAACCCACATATTTCATTTCTCAGTTTTTTGTTCATTACTGATATATTCTCCATTGACTTCGGTCAGTCGCATCAATTACCTACATTTCTCATAAACATAAATGTAAGTGATCTGCATAAGATGTTATGAATGATGCAATTGGCTTAATACTGTAGATCCTAGGCAATTTTTTTATGTGATGTTGGTTCATTTTAGTAGTGTAGTGATCATTATTTTCGGATTTTGTTAAATTGGTAGACTAGCGGGCAGCCACGGTGGTGCAGTGGTTAGCATTGCCGCCTCACAGCAAGAGGTTCTCCGGTTCGATCCTCGGCTGGGGTGCCTTCTGTGCGGAGTCTGCATGTCCTCCCTGTGGTCGCGTGGGTTTCCTCCGGGTGCTCCGGTTTCCTCCCACATCCCAAAGACATGCTGCAGGTGAATTGGACACTCTAAATTGGCCCTAGGTGTGCGTGTGAGTGTGCCTTCTGTGGAAGGTTGGGCGCCGGGCTGGCAACTCGACACCGTAAAACTCCACTGCCATTCAATGTGCGGACAAGGTGATCCACTGTGGCGACCCCTAATCGGGAAAAAGCCAGAAGAAGAAGAAGTTAAATTGTTAGACTAATTTATTATTAGTTTAGTTTTAGCTAGCTAAGATAATAACTAGCTCTGGTTTGTCAGCAATGAAGTGTTCTGATTGGCTAAGTGGGACAGTGTTTTGTTTTAGATTTCTTTCTTTTTTCGCATGTTTTTGAGGGAAAAGCCTTAAGTGTCAGGCAACTTATAATTCACTTAAATAAATATTTTCTTAACAGTAAGAACCACAAAACAGGTATTATTGTCTAACCAGTGATTTACCAGAAAATCAGACATTTTATGAGGATGAAGGCAAATATATGAAAAAAAAATAGCACTGTATGGTACTGGCATTTTCAAAACAGCTATGATGCTGTGAATTTCAGATTTGTCTGCTGCTGATCTGTTCTAACTATGACAAACTCCAAGATGTTCCTCTGTGTCATTGGCTCTATAGTTGATGCAATAAAAGATAAGAAATTGCAACTGTCTTTTGATAAAACAGAAAAGCAGAGAAGAATTAGATGTAGTTGGCAAACTTATAGTTGAGAGATGTGGATGAGTGGGATGGGGGACTTTTTATTGTAAAAGTGACATTTATGGGTCCCCCATGTAGTGCTGGGTCCCATGCAGCTGCCTAGGTCACCTTGAGCTCTGTGTGTGTGTGTGTGTGTGTGTGTGTGTGTGTGTGTGTGTGTGTGTGTGTGTGTGTGTGTGCATGTGCATTTCAGTGTGTGTGTATTTGTGTGTGTGTGTGTGTGTGTGTGTGTGTGTGTGTGTGTGTGTGTGTGTGTGTGTGTGTGTGTGTGTGTGTGCGTGCGTGCGTGTGTGTGAGTGTGTGTGTGCTTGTGAATTTATATGTGCATTTAAATGTGTGTGTTTGCTTGTGTGCGTGTGCAAAGTGTGTGTGTGTGTGTGTGTGTGTGTGTGTGTGTGTGTGTGTGTGTGTGTGTGTCTGTGTGTGCGTATGTGAGTGTGTGTGTGTGCGTGTGTGTGTTTCTGCATACACATGCTCACCTGTACGTGTGTGTGTATATTTCTGTATTTGTGTTGCACTGGATCATCCTGTATCCAAGTCATTCTTTGCCTTACTCTAAGTTCTCGCTACTTGGTGAAACACAAACTAAGATGAAAACCTCCACGCCAAAGGATCCACAGAAAGCTTCATCAGAAACAGTAACAATAGGAAATACAGCTGTTTATAGTCAGCAGTAAGATGTCATTTTCCAAGCAAGCAGCATGTCAATCAACATTAAAACAAGAAAGAAAACAATTTTTCTTCTTATAAAAAAATTTATTAAATTAATAGTATATGACCAAATGGTCAATTACTAAATAGTAAATACAAAAATTACATGTATCTAGATTCTTAAGAGACATACAGTTTAACTTATCTTGGTGAAACACGGTTAATTTCCTCCTTAACCCTAAATTGGATAAAGCAAGTGTTAAATAATGAATGAATTAATTAATTAATTAATGTATTAATTTTGATAGAACCAATTCAGCTCTGCTAAGAAAAAAAACAGTGCTGATCTATTTTCCTACGTTATTGAGAGCATTGGTGGCTTGAATGACTTATTATCATTTCACACATATGCCCAATAATAATTATCTTATACATCAAGTCCTGTATTTATGAATTGAGAGTAGGCCATTAACCAGCTGTAAGATGACAATTTTCTCACCTTAATTATATAACATTATCGTATATCTCTCACACTTTAAAATTTATTAAAGTTTTTTGCAAGACTGCCTAAATTTTAAGAGTCATCTCTCTCTATCTCTTGGAATAACATAACTTAAGTTATTCTGTAATATTATTGTATTTTGCACAGATCTAGGACACGGTAGAGGAATAAGATGTTTTGATCACTACATTCACTGAAATGAAGTTCGGCTTAAATTACTCAGAGCTAATACATGACAGATTTCTACCTTTCATGTAAATTGATTTCTTTTTCTTTCAATGTTTCTTATGTAGATTTCACAAACATCACTCTGTGTATTAAGTAACTGCATACATTTCTTGATTAAAACCTGCTGGCACCATATTTCAGTACTCTTGGCTTCTGAAAAGAATGGATTAATAGTTTTGTGCTGTTTTACTGTTCATTTTCTCAGAATATGTCACATCAACCACCAGCAATGACTAGTTATAGTCATGTTCACACTTACATAATGATTGTGCTAGCTCTACTCATATGGCATGCCATTTAAAGTAAAACAAACTGTTCCCAGACATTGCACGAGTTCATTCTTTATTCTATTTTTGTGAGGACATCGATCCTCTCTCTTCCACTGAATTTCCATTTTTTTCTGCACTGCTGTAATACCTGCGATATTGTCATGTTATTTGCGTTTTTGTATGTTTGACCCATTGATCTCAATACTACTTATTTAGAAAAGCTCCACAAGACATCTTGTATACAACAGAGTAATAAATAAGTATTTTACTAGAGTTTACAGTACAGTTATATTACAATGCAATTACTTATTTAGAAAAGCAATGACTCATAGACCATACATTCTCTTCATGGGATGTCCTTGCAACAGTATCTTTAGTAACGGTTTCTTTATCTGTAATGTGATACTGTACCACATATTCTTGGAACTGTGAATTGCATATAAAACGTGTTGCCGTCTGTCATTTCTCCTAGTGATGTGGCGTGCTGTAGCAGTCACTTGTAAAGTCTGCACCACCTACGATTTGATCTATGGATTTGATTTGCCATATTTACTGCTCTCCCAATGATCATTACCAACAGACTTTCTATCACAACTACAAAAACTGATAGCAAGACACCTGAAAGTAAAGAAAATAAACTATGAAAATGGAAATATTCTGAGCTTCTGTTACCTTAATATGTATGTATTCTCATTTATTCCTGCATTCTTGCAGTTCTGAAGAATACAAATACGGTCCTCAGAAATACAACATGCATCTGCACCCATACATACCCATTCTCAGTTAGTATTCAGTAATTCACAGACTCCAGCACTCATTTCTGTTAAGGATAATTCTATAATGTGTCATAAATTTGAATTAGTAGCAGATAAATAAGACAAGTCTATAAAATTTGGCATTTCAAGCCACAACATTCATTTCCCATATAAAGATGAACAGTTTACTTTACCCAGTATTGTATATTTATAATATTTCACTTTTGATTATATATAGATGCAACATAAAGTGTAAGATAATCATGGGATGTCTTGAAATTGTAATCACTACAATAGTTCCTGAAATTTCATTTTCATCACTGTAAATTATAGTTTGTTTATGACTTATATACATTTTTGGTGTCTAGAAAGGATAATTCCAGAAAATCAGCAGTTGTTCATTTCCTGCATTGCTATGATAGTTTTTACTGTGCTTTTTATTGGTCCCTGCTATTATCAGGGGTGTAAAAATATATTTTCATCACACCTCTGGTTCCTCAACATGTGTAATTACTTGCTTGGCACAAATTGTATCTTCCTGTCAGTTGCTACACTCCCTCTCTCCAAAAAACTTATGAAAATATTATCTCTTTTATGATCGGTAATTATAACACTTATGTTATCTATGACTCTTTGTCCTCAGTCTTTCTATAACATTTATTATTTATTCAATTATGTCTCTCTTGAAGGTTTGCTTCCTCCACAAAGATAATAACCCAGCCTTATTCACTCACTAGAATTAGTCCACTGATAGCAAAACATTCCCCGTGCAGGGTAGTTTTTAAGACTTGTGGCCTTATTGAAGCCCTGCTAGAAGGAGTTCTGTCCTAAGTTATTTTATGAGGAAATCTAATTTCTTTCAATAACATGACCACACCATCTGTATTCAGGATACCTTATATTTATTTAATTTTCAGTTTCAAAAGGATTATCAGTTTGTTTCCCAGAATGAAACTGCTAGTTATTTTGAGTCTTCTGTTTACTACTGCTAGAGCGGTACTTCTATGTCCTGATGATGACATTACTTTTCATTTACCTATTAGTTTATCTATTTAATTATTTATTATTTCATTCTGTCCACATAATACCGATTTTTTTTTACTTATTTATTCATTGGTTTATTTATACCTATGATCAATTTTCTATTAGAACACAAAAGGCAAGCTGATGCAGGTGCAACTATAGGTTTATTGATAATACAAGCACATGTTACATTTAGACTGCACAGGCTGTAAAATATAATACTAAAGCAACATTGAAATGTATAACATAGCTGATGCAATACAACCATGGATCTTTTATTGGAGGACATGACATAAAGCCCTCCCAATGGACTTCAAATTGATTTGATTAAAACCCATAAATAAACAAATCCTGTCACTGCATATGCAGCACTATTATAAACTGCATTCTTTAGTTATCAAATAACAAGCAATGTAAAAAAGGGGGAAAGTGTTAACAAAAAAAAGTGGCTGAAGCCATAAAGAGTTGCCCACCAGGCTGTGATCAGCCTGTTTGACCCCTTTACAAAAATATACACACACACACACACACATATATATATATATATATATATATATATATATATATATATATACAGATATAGATACATATATAAGCTAATAAGATTGAACATACTGATATGATATATGCAGCCAAATAGAATAGAAATAAATGTTAATTACTGCCAACATGGTATGACCAGTATACAAATAGTTATAAAATCAGACTGCACTTGTTTGCTGCAAACTTGTCAAGTATTTGTTTAAAAACAGAGATAAGTTTAAGTTGAATAAGACAAGTCCAATACTGAATAAATGGACTTCATAATTTTTTTAAATGAGATTGCGTCCTTGTCATAGAGTTCCTGATGTTCAATGACTGATATGGCATAGAGTTCCTGATGTTCTATGACTGATATGGCACAGAGTTCCTGATGTTCCATGACTGGTATGGCTATTAACGGAGCTGCTGTTGATACCCTGTGGTTAACAAGCCTTCTGGCTCTCTTTATTGCTTGTGGGTTTCTAAGCTCTTTCCAGTTTAACCTGGGAATGATAGCTGACCAACCTATTGACAATTCAGGGTAATTTTGCCAAATGGATGCTAAATAGCACAGAACATGGTATGTGAGTTGCATCCTAGGTATAAATCTGAGATCATAACCCGTGTGTGCAAAACGATCATGTGACATAGTTTTGTTTGTTCTGTTTGTTGCATGTAGTGCATAAGATAAAGGAGTAGCTGCATCCATTGTAATCCAGTTATTCCCTTCCAAATTACATTGAATATGGCCCAGTCTAGTCCAAGATGTGTGCCATTGGGTCATAGGATCATAGGAGGTTACTAGGCTATTGACCCAGAGGTAATTTCAAGCCTAGCCATTTAATTTCAATGTAATACCATAGATACTCTAATCAATACCCAGGATTGTATTTATTAATGACTGCACATGTCGAGCAGGGTTGGGGCCGCTATCCCGGTAATAATTTATGAAGCCCCATCTATTTGTCCAGGTTCCTCTTGAACATTGTTATAGAGGTGCTTTGCTTCACATGAACTGACAGTTTATTCCAAAGATGTGGCAGATGCTGGGAGACAAAAGTTACCCTCTAGCATGTAATATTTAAGTCGAAGGCCATATTTAAGTTCATGGAACAGGTAGCTCTAGTCCAGTTTGATTTATGGATGTGCAGCAAATTCATTAAGTTTGGTATGGCATTTGAGTAAGCCAGGCATAAGTCTTCCCTAAGGAGTCTATACAATACTGTGTATAGTGACAGGAACTTTAGTTGGTCTGTGTAATGCATGTGCTGGAGTCCCTTGATCTTCTTAGCTAAAAACCTCTGAGGTCTCTCCAATTATTGCAGCTGCTTTGTATGGTACATGTCAAAAGGGGTGTTATACTTAATTATGGGCCTGATGGTGGTGCTGCGGTAGCGTTGTCACCTCACAGTTAGACGTTGTCCGTTCGATTCTCAGTCAGAGCGTCTTCTGTGTGGCGACATGCATGAACGGGCGTTCCTTTGTTGAAGGTTGTGCGTTAGGCCCGGCAAGCCAGCACGTAAAACTCTACTGCCAATCATTAGCGGACCGGAGTTCCGCTGTGGCGACCCCTAACCAGGAAAAGCCGAAAGACACAAACAAACAATTAATGACAAGTATAGAATTATCTATCCTATGCTCTAGAGGTGATGGCTTTGCTAATCAAGTGTACTACACAGAAAGCCTTCCATCTGTTTGTTATGTAAGTGAGGACCAGATCTAGTATGTTTGTTCCTCTTGTTAGGGTTTGAACGATGTGTTTGAGGGCATTTGAGTTAATAAAGTCAAGGAACTTTGGCACTTGTGTGTTAGGGGTAGAGTAGGTTTCCCAGTTTATGGTGGTATAATTGAAACCCATCCAATGATGTTCCCTGCAAGTACGGCGTCTGCAAGGTCTCAGAATTCCTAAGCACAGCAAAAATATGACCAGCAGACTGGGGCAGCAGTTTTCTTTTATAATTAGATAACAATCATAATATCAGTATACAAGGCACAAACAAACCGGTTTTGGCTAGTTCCTTACTAAGCGTTCATCAGTGTAACAATACAGAAAAAAGCAACCATTTATATACTGTATTTGAAGCCTGTATGGTCAATTAGAAGTGTTCATTTACCCAGGGGCAAACAGCCCTCCTAATTTAATTATCCATTTCCTCTCTTTTATATTGAGTAGTTCAAGCCAACCTGAATTATTATATCTAATTCCTAAGATTCTATCAATAATAATAAAATGGAATGATGCGGTTTTATGGGATTTGGTGTGTTTAAACAGTGAATTTGTGTTTCTTTTATTTTTAATTTCATTATAATGTTCTGATAATCTGTATTTTACTGCTCTTGATGTTTGCCCTATATAGAATGCAGATCATTTACAGATGGCAAGGTAAATGTCCCAGTCTGAATTACAGTTGGCATAGAAAGGGTTATCAAATACTCGGCTAGTATTTTTACTACGAAAACTTTTGGTTTGTAGTATTCTGCAACATTGTGTGCAGTGACCACATGGATAGCATCCTATAGCAACCTGTCCCACTAGGGTACTTTGTAGTCTGTCCTTTTGTCTATGAGGTCCTTGCTTATAATGATTAAAGAAGGATGCTTAATTTTTCCCATTTCTAAAGGAAAACTGACATCTCTCCCCTAGCATACCAGAGAGCTTATTGTCAGCCATAAGAATGTTCCAGTTACGTTGCACACAGTCCATTAATGTGCCAGTATTTCTACCATAGGTCATGACAAACCTAAGATGATCTCTTGATGTAGCTTCCTTAGCCTTATATTGTCAGAGATTGCCTCTATCTATTTTATCAACCATATTTTTGGCTTGTAATATATGACCTACTTTATAGCCCCTTTTCCTAAATCTATTAGACAGGTGATCTCTCAAATGCTGTTATGAGTCTTTCACCAAGCATATATGTTTAACCCTCATATATTGAGATTTAGGGATATTTTTGCATATATGTGGGGGATGGTAGCTGGAGGCATGGAGAAGGGAATTATATTCAGGGAATTTATGGTAAATTAGCTGTACCTTTAATCTGTAAATAATATTTATCTTGATAGAAAAAGACATTTGTGGTGAGTACATGTTTGGTGAGATAAAGATGTCCTCATTGGTTACATTACTGGCCCTGACTTGACTATCTCTAGAACTAAAATGCAGATCTCGTAGCACAGAGTTTTGAAACAGTAGTACATTGTGGTTCATCGGGGATGGAAAAGTAGATTTGTGATATCTGAAATTTTCATGTTTATTAGTAATTAGTTTATCCTGAAAAAATAATTTCAGATTAAGAATTCTGCAAAAATCAACCACATCCTTTGCAAAATATTCTTCAGACACAAAAGAACCAGGTATATATGATAATGCTTTATTAAGAATCTTTCTGCCATGGAGGAGAGGGGGTAGGAAGAAATATTTAACACATTCTCATTTATTGTTTCTGCACATACATCCGAAAAAGCCCTCCATGTTTTCTATGTTTCCTGTGTTTTCTACCCCTCCCTCCTTTTTGGTTTGATTCTAAAGGGATACTGGAGTTCCTTCTCTTCTGTGCTGGTGAGCCTGTGGATGCAGGTGTGTCTAAATCAAACCCAGAGGAAGAATCTTCCCCGATGTATCCGATGTAGGAAATTTCTTAAGTCTTTGTCTTGGACGCTTTCTTTTTGCAGAATTCCTATATGATTGTAAGAATCTAATGTGTTTATCTCTATCTCTAGAGAAGGGGTCCCCTTCTTCATAGTCCTGCACATCCCTGAGATATTTTTTTCTTTTTCCTCTCCTTTAATTGTGTTTCTAAGTTTCTAAGTTCTGTGCTTAATTTTTTGAAACAGGATATATATGTAGGTTGTCCCTCATATTCCTTGACTTGTTCACATAATGTGGTAATGGCTATGATTTCAGCATCAATAGCCTGTCATGATATCCAATCAAATTTTCCACAAAGTTCATTGTGGCTTTATGTTGGGCTTCCCTCCATTGCGCAAAGAGGACATCAGCTGGATTATTGACCATTGGCTGTGTTCTAATTCTCAGGCCTCTTGGTGTGATACCTTTAACCATATAGGCTTTAAATAACTTATAGTGCCAAACATTATTTCTAAGAGACCTCATATGTTTGGTCAAATTGACAAAAAGTGATTCACAAATATCCTCCTTATTGAGGGGTGTGGCCCCACTTTCTGATGTTTTATCCATTCCTATACCAAAAAAAGCTAAGTCATTCTGATCAGTGAAAAGTCCCCTTAATAAATTGGAGATATCCATATTGAGTTTGCCAGGTGAACTGATTATAGTGAGAACCCACAGATATACTCTATTGTTGGACAATATCAGCCCCTGGCATTCGTGTTTGGACAATATCAGCCTAGACTATTAATTACAATTCTGTATTAGTTTAATGCTCCTTAAGGAGTCCTGTATCATGTCATAGAAATTTATATCTGCCAATATCAGTATGTCGGATAAATACAGAATATCAGAGCATTATAGTGAAATTAAAAATAAAAGAAACACAAATGCACTCTTTAAACACACTGAATTCCATAAAACAGCATCATTACATTTTATGATTATTGATATAATCTTAGGAATCAAATATAATAAATCAGGCTGGCATGAACTACTCAATATAAAAGAGAGGAAATGGATAATTAAATTGGGAGGGCTGTTTGCCCCTGGGTTAAACAAACACCTCTAATTGGCCATACAGGCTTCAAATACAGTATATAAATGGTTGCTTTTTTTGTATTGTTACACTGATGAAGGCTTAGTAAGGAACTAGCCGAAACCGGTTTGTTTGTGCCTTGTATACTGATATTATGATTGTTATCTAATTATAAAAGAAAACTGCTGCTACAGTCTGCTGGTCATATTTTTGCTGTGCTTAGGAATTCTGAGACCTTGCAGACACCGTACTTGCAGGGAACATCATTGGAATGACTTTGTTCTCTTCCCTGCTGTGGGACTGTGGGTTATTACCCTATTTCACTTTGGATTTATTCATTTTTCTGCCTCATGGGAGATAGAGGTTCAAAACTGTGAAAATATTTCCTTTTCTTCAGTGGTTTATGTTAAACCATTGAGGTACATTGCTGCTATATATGCTGGAAGCGAGTGATTGAGAACTGGCCTGGCACACAGCTATATTCCTGAGACCTAAATATTTTTGAATTTGGGTGAATAGTGTATTTTCTTAGCACTTCGATTGTTTCTATTTTCTGAATATCACTTCACACCATATATGAGCCATAAGTAAGGTGGCTGCAATCAAAAGCGGTTACTTGTTTTGTCTTTATTACATCTAAAGGAAACAATAATAGGGGGTAAACTAGATAGACCCTTTATGGCATGATTGTGAACTTTATAAAGGTTTCTGCCTTTATTTATTTAATGATTTCACTACAAAGTGTATCTGGTCAACTTTTGACTTCACAAGTGTGAGGTAATATGTTCTGGACAGTGTTAAAAACGAGTTGTGTATAAAAACGGCAACTACCTGGTCTGCATATTACTATTTGGGGATACAACAGCTGTATTTGTCCTGCTTTAATCAGCTCCATATTTACTGTATGCAATAAGGGTATAGACACTGATGTGTCAACTAGAACTGAGTGGTCTACATGCTTCCGTCTAGGTTGGATACTATACAACGATGAATAACATTTTCATACTGAAACTGGTTTGAATTTGTGAATGGCAATCCTGCTCGTAGAATACCAATTGGGGATGCAACAGGCTTATTTGTCCTGTTTCATTCGGCTCCATACATACTGTATGCAATAGACACTGATGTGTCAACCAGAATTGAGTTGTCTATATGGTTTAACTGTGTCGGGCATTATACAATGACGACGAATTTCTTAGTTTCTGTAACTATTAAAATACAGAAACTGGTTTGAATTTACGAATGTGACAGTTAATGTGGTGTTAAATGGATGTTGTGATATCCAACCAATATAACAACTATTTGGGATCATTTTTGCTTTAATTTTATTTGAAACTTTATTTATATGTAACAAATTTCTTAAGGTTGCACTAGAAACTTTTCTTAGAAATGTGTTATGCTTTAAATTCATGTTAATAGGATGTTTACATCATTATATTAACAATTTGTCAACTAGGGGGATCTGGAATAGCTACCTATATGCATTTTGTGTTTTTGAAATTATGTGGTATATAATTTATATGACACAAAAGGACTTGGTCATACTTAAAGCAATATCCGCCATTCAGCGAGATTTGAAACAGAGTGTATTCATGGTTCATGTGTTTAGATTCACTGGATATTAATCTAATTGTGAATGTCTTAACCAGTGAATATTTATCATTCCATGCCTGGATTATGAGCAATGTATAAAGAGGTTCATTTCATTTCAGATAACAATATATTAATGATCTTGTATATGTATAGTCATATTTTACTAATATGAGATTTGAAAATGTGTTGCAATTGTGTCTAGTATGCATAGGATTTATATCGCTTGGCTGGGACTGTAATCTGCAGCCATATTCTGACTATGAAAATACTAAGGGCAATATGCTAAGTGCTTTTCACTTTAATGGTGTTTATATTTATACAGCAGTAACCAGTTATTTAGAAGGATTTAAATGGTGCTGGATTTATATTCAGTATTTATATTAGTTGAATATAGTGAATCCCTTTATATTTAATATGGGCTTTTGGTTAAGTCATGAGAGCAGATTAAATACATGTTGGACTTTATACAGCTGTGCTATTCTAACCTTTGGGATTTTCCAAATTAAAACAATTATTTATTTGGATCCAAACATACAATAAGGTGGAAGAATTGAAGCAATTTTTGTTATGTGATTATACCAGCGATACCCCATATAAGGTGGATCACCTTATTTAATACATGCACATATAGGACCAGTTCATAATTAGCATGTATATGACCTAGGGTTAGGGAAGTAATAGATAAAGAAGGAATTCAATACATTTAGTTAGTCATATAAAGCTATGCTACCTAAATATTTAAGATGAGTATTATATCATAGAATTGATTCCCCACTTTTTTACTTCTATAAGGCTCTAACACATACATACATATTTAATATATGCTAACTATTTTGACACTATATATCTAAATTTATCAATACATTTATTGTTTTGAATTAACAAAAATTACATTATTATCTGGAAATATTGACCTTGGCTTTATTCACATATTTTCATGAAGGGGTGTGTGACCTTGCATTCTGAACCTATTCTTTTGGATATAGTCTTTGGATATATGTGATTGTAAGGTTTCCATACATGAGTTGCTATAGGTGAAACTGTTTGGGATAGTAAAAGCCCTATTGATACAGTTCTGAAGTGGACTCAGCACTGGATGTGAATATCTGGACTCAGTGAGGCATTACATACATTGGCCGGTATAAATTTCTATGACATGATACAGGACACCTTAAGGAGCATTAAACTAATACGGAATTGTTGTAATTAATAGCCTAGGCTGATATTGTCCAAACACAAATGCCAGGGGCTGATATTGTCCAACAATAGAGTATATCTGTGGGTTCTCACTATAATCAGTTCACCTGGCAAACTCAATATGGATAGCTCCAACTTGTTAAGGGGACTTTCCTCTGATCAGGATGACTTTGCTTTTTTTTGGTATAGGAATGGATAAAACATCAGAAAGTGGGGCCACACCCCTCAACTGATATTGCCAACATCCTGGCAGATAGGTTCAGTGCTAACTTTACCTCTCTCTCATCCCCTAAAGGGCCCATCTCTATACTGGAAGAATGCAAAGTACCTGTAATCATGGCTGCACAGGTAAAAAAAAAACACTCTCCAAAGCCAAGAACACAGCATCCATGGGACCTGACAACATCCCCGGCTGCGTTCTATATGAACTACAGAACAAACTGGCACCCCACCTAAGTACTATGTTCAATCATAGCCTCACCTCAGGCTTTGTGCCCACTGAATGGTGCACAGCAACAGTTATTCCACTCCTCAAAGGGGGAGCCACCACGGACCCCGGGAACTACAGCCTCATTAGCCTGATGAGCCTGGTCTGCAAGGCTATGGAGCGTATCATCATGGAACTTATAAACAATGACATTGGTAATCTCCAAACTCTGGACCCTACCCAGTTCGAGTTTGTAAAAGGCAGATCATGTCTCCTAAACCTGATAGACTTCTTTGAAGCAGTCACCAAAGCTGTAGATGAGGGTAAGGTGGTACACACAGCCTATCTAAATCTCATCAAGGCTTTCGACACCATCCCCCACTCTGGAATTATAGACAAACTCACTAAACTAGGTATAAATCCCTATGTCACAAGATGGGTTGCCAACTGGCTCACTGACCGAACCCACACTGTGAAAGTAGCAGACTCTAAATCCAACTTCAGACCAGTGACAAGTGGAGTACCACAGGGTTCAATCCTTGGTCCTTGCCTGTTTAGTATCTACTTCTCTGAAGTACAAGCTAACACAGAAGGTCTTTGGCTAACAAAGTTTGCAGATGACTGCAAACTAGGAGCCATAATCAAATCTCCTAACAATGTGGACATCCTACAAAAGGGCCTCACTGAGACAGATGCCTGGTGTCAAAGCCATGGCCTCAAGCTCAATGCCAAAAAGTGCATTGTCATCCCTTTTGGTAAAAACTCTGTACCCATGAACTACCACATAGGCAGTAGTCTACCTAACACCGAAAGTGTGATATGAGACCTTGGGACACAGGTGGACAGTAGTCTCTCCTTTGATAATCACATCACCACAGTAGTCAGGAAATCCTTCTACATGGCACACCTCATCACAAAAGGTTTCTCATCCAGGAAAAAAAGAGGCCATCGTTCCCCTCTACTCATCACTCATTAGACCCATTATAGAGTACAACGCCCCTTTTGGTATGTACTCACAAGACGTCTACAACAAATGGAAAGGCCACAGAAATACCTCACAAAGAGGATTACCAGCCTCAAACAGATGCCCTACGCAGACCGTCTCAAAAAACTCCAGCTTTACTCTGTCACATATCGCCTACTCAGAGGCGATCTCTGCCTAACATACAAAGCTATGTCAAACCCAGAGCTGCTGGACATGCTCCACGTAAAGAAATCCCAATCCCTCTGAGCTACACACTCTAGGGACCTAAACCTTGTCACCACAATAAACAGAACATGCTGGAGGGATAGATTCCTGTCACAGAGACTTCCCATACTCTGAAACAAACTACCTATCTATATCAAACAAAGCTCCTCATTAGCACTCTTCAAGAAAAATATTGATGATTGGATGGGAGATAGGAAATTCACCCCGGGGATCACTTCTGTGGCTCTGCTTGACAGAGGCACAGGAAAATAATTTTCTTGGGTGGCAAAAGCCAGGGTACCATTTGGCTAGGATTATATAGGCCCTAGGGCCAATAGCCTAGTACCTACCTATGAACCTATGAATAAGGAGGATATTTGTGAATCACTTTTTGTCAATTTGACCAAACATATGAGGTCTCTTAGAAATAATGTTTGGCACTATAAGTTATTTAAAGCCTATATGGTTAAAGGTATCACACAAAGAGGCCTATGAATTATAACACAGCCAATGGTCAATAATCCAGCTGATGTCCTCTTTACACAATGGAGGGAAGCCCAACATAAAGCCACAATGAACTTTGTGGAAAATTTGATTGGATATCATGACAGGCTATTGATGCTGAAATCATAGCCATTACTACATTATGTGAACAAGTCAAGGGATATGAGGGACAACCTACATATATATCCTATTTAAAAAAAATTAAGCACAGAACTTAGAAACTTAGAAACACAATTAAAGGAGAGGAAAAAGAAAAAAATATCTCAGGGATGTGCAGGACTATGAAGAAGGGGACCCCTTCTCTAGAGATAGAGATAAACACGTTAGGTTCTCACAATCATATAGGAATTCTGCAAAAAGAAAGCGTCCAAGATCAATTCTTAAGAAATTTTCTACATTGGATACATCGGGGGGAGATTCTTCCTCCCGGTTTGATTTAGACACACCTGCATCCACAGGCTCACCAGCACAGAAGAGAAGGAACTCCAGTATCCCTTTAGAATCAAACCAAAAAGGAGGGGGGGGGCAGAAAACACAAGAAACATAGAAAACATGGATGTTTGGATGTATGTGCAGAAACAATAAATGAGAATGTGTTAAATATTTCTTCCTACCCCCTCTCCTCCATGGCGGAAAGGATTCTTAATAAAGCATTATCATATATACCTAGTTCTTTTGTGTCTGAAGAATATTTTGCAAAGGATGTGGTTGATTTTTCAGAATTCTTAATCTGTAAATATATTTTCAGGATAAACAAACTACTGATAAACATGAAAATTTCAGATATTACAAATCTACTTTTTCAACCCCGATGAACCACAATGTACTACTGTTTTAAAATTCTACCCTAAGTGATCTTCATTTTAGTTCTAGAGATAGTCAAGTCAGGGCCAGTAATGTAACCAATGAGGACATGACCATTATTTCAAATCTAGCCAACAACCATGATATAGTTATTCTGAGGGCTGATAAAGGAGGAGCAGTGGTGGTGCAAGACTGGAAGCAATATGACATGGAGGCCAGCAAACAACTGGCAGATAGTAGGTATTATGTGCATCTCACATATAACCTCGAAACACACTTTCAGAAGCAAATCGAATAGTTTCTATCTCTAGATGTTGAAGGGGGTATCATTACTGATAACATCAAGAATCAACTAATGATTTTGGATCCTAGTAACCAGTATATATTTTTTCTACCGAAAATACATAAAGACCTGAATAATCCCCAGGGAAGACCAATTGTTTCTGGGAGGGGATCCATGACCGAGCCACTGTCCCAATATCTTACTAGATATTTGAAACCTCTACATAAATGGGTGAGGACTCGGCTGAAAGACACTATGGAATTCCTACAGGTCATCTCTGAAATGCAGTTAGAAGCTGATTGGTTACTCTGCTCCCTAGATGTTAAAACCCTATATACTAACATTCTCCATTGGGTTGGCATCGAAGCACTGGAATACTGGTTATATAGGTCAGAGTTATACCAACCAGGCTTCAACACTCTTCTTCTTTGTCTCACCGAGCATGTACTCACCAAAAATGTCTTTTTCTATCAAGATAAATGTTATTTACAGATTAAAGGTACAGCTATGGGGGCTTCTTTTGCCCCTATATATGCTGATATATTCAGGGCATATATAGAGGAACAAATTATATATGATAGCTCCCATAACCTGTACATAGAAGAAATAGACATTTGGAAAAGATATTTAGATGATTGCTGGATGGTATGGAGATCGGATGAGGAACATCTGAAATAATTTGTTGAATATTTGAACGAAAATAAATGGGGGATTGAATTTATGGTGAACCATGATAAAGAAAGGATTACTTTCTTGGATGTTATGGTGATTAAAGCATCAGATAACACCTTGATAACAGAAGTTTACCATAAATTCCCTGAATATTATTCCCTTTTCCATGCCTCCAGCTACCATCCCCCACATATATGCAAAAATATCCCTAAATCTCAATATATGAGGGTTAAATGTATATGCTCGGTGAACGACTCATATCAGCATTTCAGAGATGACCTGTCTAATAGATTTAGGAAAAGGGGCTATAAAGTAGGTCATATATTACAAGCCAAAAATATGGTTGATAAAATGGATAGAGGAAATCTCCTACAATATAAGACAAAGGAAGATATATCAAGAGATCAACTTAGGTTTGTGAAGACCTATGGTAGAAATACTGGGACATTAATGGACTGTGTGCAATGTAACTGGAACATTCTTATGGCTGACAATAAGCTCTCTGGTATGCTAGGGGAGAGATGTCAGTGTTCCTTTAGAAATGGGAAAAATTTAGCGTCCTTCTTTAATCATTATAAGCAAGGACCTCATTGACAAAAGGACATACTACAAAGCACCCTAGAAGGACAGGTTACTATAATATGTTATCCATGTGGTCACTGCACACAATGTCGCAGAATACTACAAATCAAAAGTTTTAGTAGTAAAAATACTAGCCGAGTATTTGATATCCCTTTCTATGCCAACTGTAATTCAGACTGGGTCATTTACCTTGCCATCTGTAAATGTTCTGCATTCTATAAAGGGCAAACATCAAGAGCAGTAAAATACAGATTATCAGAACATTATAGTGAAATTAAAAATAAAAGAAACACAAATGCATTGTTTAAAACACAGAATCCCATAAAACAGCGTAATTCCATTTTATTATTATTGATAGAATCTTAGGAATTAAATATAATAAATCAGGTTGGTATGAACTGCTCAATATAAAAGAGAGGAAATGGATAATTAAATTAGGAGGGCTGTTTGCCCCAGGGTTAAATGAACACCTCTAATTGGCCATACAGTCTTCAAATACAGTATATAAATGGTTGCTTTTTTCTGTATTGTTACACTGATGAAGGCTTGGTAAGGAACTAGCCGAAAGCAGTTTGTTTGTGCCTTGTATACTGATATTATGATTGTTATCTAATTATAAAAGAAAACTGCTGCCACAGTCTGCTGGTCATATTTTTGCTATAATTGAACACCCCCCCCCATGACCAGAGTCTTTTAGCACTATTTGGATTGATTCCAGTTTGGTCAAGTAGGCCTCATATGCATCATGATCCATGTAACGATCTATAACTAGCTATGACTTTAATGGGAGTCTTACCCATAGTAATATGAACATGGAGTAACTCCATGGAGTTGTCCAGACTTACTAGTCGGGAGGTGAATGTATCTCTCATATAGATAGAAATACTGCATACTCTGGTTCTTACATGTTCGTTTTGCGGTCTGAAGTTGTAGAAGGCATTGCAGCCTTGAAAGGCAGGGGTATTCTCTGAGACCTTGAACCAGGTTTCTGTGACAGCACAGGCATCTACATCCTCCAGTGATAAAAGTGCTTCCAGGGTGTGTAGTTTTTGATTTAAGCTCCTACCGTTTAGCAGCATAATCCTTATTTTGTTTTGGTTGGCGATTTTCATGTCAGCAATTTTGTTTTTGAGACCTTGCCTAAAAAAGGCACTATGGGGGAAGCAAGAGCCTTTGCCAACAGCTGAAAGCCTAGTGGTGCCAGGTGCAAACCATCTCTGTCAAAGTAGTGAGGTTTGTCGACCATGTCATCCCAGGCTGACCAAAACTGGATCCCCTTTGAATGACACCAGAAACTAAGTCAATTATTGAAATTCAGAATTTTTTTATACTGTGGCTTCATTGTAGGTGAGGGTAATATGCTGCCCAAGGCTAGGGACATACCTGCCTGGGACACATACTCAGAGAGATCAATCATGTCTCTCTTCATACAGTCCAGTGAGGTACATCTCAGGTTGTTCATTCCAACATGAGCTATGACAGAGTCATAATGGCACTTGTTGCTGAGAGACCTGAGTGCATGTATGATCCCATGAATCCTGGCACTGGACAGGCAGCTGACCCTGACTTTTTCCTTATCTAACCTGGTGAGTGGGTCAAATTAAAGCTCTGAGCTTGACTTTGGATGTGAAAGAATGCCCAAGGATGAGAAATGTATTTCTTACAAAAGGCAAAAACAAATTTTTGTAAAGTTAGATGTGGTTGGACTGATGTATGCATCTTAAGTAAGCGTTAGAGGACCACCTACCTAGCATCTAAAGAACTTCATTAGAGTGGCCCTCAGGTCACTAGGTCAGAAGCTTGGCCAATTCAGAATGAGTGAGAGTGAGTGAGTATGGGTTGGGGCAAATGCCTAAGTGGGTAAGGACACATCTGAGTTGGCTGGAGAGGTCTGTGCAGGTAATCTTGCACCTTCCTTGGTGGCAAAGACTATGTTGTTCAACTTGGGTGTAAAGTTAACTCTATGAGTGATCTGCCCTAAGATACCAGACATGTAAGTGGGCCACTGTTTTTCTGCAGCATAACTTGGTAACTGTGCCCTAACTAATCTGTTTTGGATCTGGGAATACAGATTGAAACTGCATCCTGCATAACAACTACATAACAACTACATCATCCCACTTAAGCCTGCCAGTTAATTTACTGATTCTGAAAGCTCCAAAGTATAAACAAGAGAAAAAGGTAGCCCAGAGCAGGGCTGGTCTTTGGCCAATTGGACCTATTTAGCCAAATAGGACCCATTCCTACAAGGGGCCCTGCACTAGGCTATGGCAAGGTCATTATGTCTTACGTGGCCCACAAGACTTATCTAAGAGATACTATAGCAAACTGCAGGGCATACTCTTATATGCTGTATTACTTCTTCAGTGGCTACATGTTTTGTTACTGCAGTCAACTACATCCCATGCCTTGCACTGCACTACTGACTAGTATAGTGTTAATACTGCAGTTTTATGACACTTGTATGACTCAGTGCTAGTTACTGTTGTAAATGCCCCAAATGGTTTTCTGTTACTGTGTTTTATTTTGCTTCTCTGTTAATATGGGGCATACAATTGGTTTGTAATGAATATAATTATAAAAAAAATATTGAAATAGTCAGTCTCAGACAGTATGAAAACAAATGCAAGTAAACACACAAAAAATGAACAGATACTGTAATGCGAAGTAATGTCAAATTACCATGAGCTATGATGGAATATTTTAAGAGTATGGCAGAGAAACACTTAATGTAGTTACATTAATCCAACAGAAGTGAAACACAAGGTGTGTATGTTGAATGGAAGGAGGCAGAGATGGAATGAAAAATGATTCCACTTGGATAAAACAGGAAAACATTAACAGAAATAATTTGAATCATTAAGGTACCACAAGGATACCGTAGTTTCAGAGTTGCATACAAAATGGAGAGGCAGGCAGTCAAATAGAGAATTAAAGGTGGAAAATGGTTGGTCTGGATTGGGATGGAGTTTTAAAGGGAAGTGTATGAGAGAAAGTTGAATAAATAGCGAGGATTTTGCATGCCCCCTTTTACATTCCATGTGGGTTTCCTTAAGACATACTGATTTCTTCTCATTTGTCAAAACATGCTGCTTAGTAGCTACCATAATGTTTCTGGGCATGCAGTCTTTACTGTTACCCTTGTGGCCTGAGCCGTGGATGGAAGTGATCTGTAAGCATTAGTCCACCTACCTGGTTTAGTAGATAATTAAGCAAATAAAAATAAACTTTATGAAATAGCTAAGCATGGAGGTGTATGCTGATTCTAAGTCTTTCTAAGGAAGTTCAACAGTTTTATGAAGATTTGTGGAAATACAGAAACTGTGTGAGAATTAACTGGGCAAAGGATTACCATCAGTGAAGAGTAGATGTAAGAAGTGACTGGAAAACCATGGATAAAGAAAGGGATTCTAGTATATGAGAATGCATAACTGAGTTTACAATATTTCCATGTTCTTTTGGCCCCCCTCTGCTAATAACCATCAAGCCCATTCCCACTCATTCATTTGTCCCATCTTCCTGGCATGTCAGTACATTGGGCAAAGATGTGAGAGACTGGAACTGTGATGAGTCAAAAAGCTTTACCAGGTTTCATGTTTCTATTAAGATGACTTCAAAGTAACATGATATCTGCAGCTCCTCCCAAAGATGGCGGTGTGTGCGAAGTACTTAACTTACCAAGATATGTTGATACTCTACTTCTGGCTTAACAAACCTTTTTAACAAAGTGAGAGATAATGAATAAAGGTATTATTTGGCTTTTAATAAATAGTAAATAGTCCAGGAGGCCAGAAGGTGGAAGCAGGTTGAGGTAGGGGTAGGGTGCTAGGTGAAGTGGCCAGCTTGGGGGCCCCATCAAAGGGGTCTAGAGAGGGACCCACAATTGCTAAGACCAGCCCTGTCTCAGCGGCAATGATTGTTATATGACTTGGATATGGAATGCAGGACATGCAACATTGGTTTCAGTCATGCCACACCTATAGGACGTCTTTTGTTGTGGCTGAAACTCTTTTCTGTGGCCCACCCTTTTATTAATTCTGGCAGCTGTCAAATATTTTGTGAAGTCACCGACTTCAAATATTTTAGCAAATAAGCTTAAAGGTGAAAGCTTCTAAATGAACTTGAAGCAAGACCCATTTGGTTGCAATGATACTATAATATGGACTGACCATTGGTAGTCCTAGATTTCTAAGATGTGGAAAAAATAAACAAAATGTTTAATTGCTTAAGTGTATGCTTTCTTAGTGTTTTTCGCCCATGAATTCCAAAACCAAGATGTTATTTTCTCCAATCATCCAGGCTCCTATCAGTATCAGGGTGGGGAGTGTATCTGTTTGTGGTGCCAACATTTTGAATTGCTGAACCTTGAAATTATATCAGCTAGTTTGAGTTTAGATCCATAAATAAGTTTTGCAGTGAAAGACATGTTAATATTCATGGAAGGAGAACAGAGTTGACCCAAAAGTTTCTGGAGGACTTTTTAGTTAGCACCTCAACTGCTGCTTTGTTGTCTGATCTGAATATTAAACACTTCTTAAACTGATCTTGCCATATTTGAATTGAAATCCATATTGTGAAAATATCTAAAAATGTGATGTCTCGCTCCTCCTTTGATAGGACTAATTTTTTAATCATGGTTCCAAAAAAAACAGTGTCTTTTGAAATAAACACTCATGCCAAATTTGTTCAAAGCATTAACGAGCAATTGAAGATTTTTATTATATACCTAAACGTTTGCCAAAAGGATGATCGGTTTTAATCCAAAAGAAATTGGACCATATTCTGAGATCTTCTCTGGCTTTCCTGTTAATCCTGACTCTGTATTGCTTTTACAACATCCATGTAGAAGGTATGCTATAGACCTGGTGTATGTTCTGCAGGGTGTTATGGCTCTACATGCAAAGCTGAGGAGACCCAACAGCTCCATAACATGTCTTATTTTTACCCATTTAAGGCAGCAAGGTGTTGCTAACAGTGTTGGTGATTGTCTTAATATTTTCTTTTGGTAAGCAAAAACAACCTTGTACCATGTGAGCCTTCTATTTTTATCTTTAGCTAGGACCACACCTAATGAGTTACATAAATTAATGAAGGCCTGAAGACCTATCCTGGTTTGAGTGTTTCCATCTGTCATGATTAAAAAATAATCAAGGTAGTGAACCTCAAGGTATGCCAGACTCAACTGTCTCCAGCACCAGATTAGAATCTTTCCAAAACAGTCAAACACATAGCAAACCATTGAGTATCACACTGGCATGGCCGTGCTGGAACAATACATGCCATTAAACTCTTTGCCCAGCAAAGGCCCATCCTGAGGGTGGATGGGTAAAAGATGGAATGCAGATTGTATGTTTGTATGTCAATGTTTGTAATCCATGGGTGCTTAATATCTTTTATGATGGCTACCACATTGTCGAGTGATGAATAACGAATTAACTGATAGTCCTTCTGGCCAGGAAAATTATGTATTAAATGATAATCTCCTGGTTTCTTCTTGGAAACCAGACCTAGAGGGGAAATGACGAATGGTTCAAATGGGGGTACCTGAAATGGTCCCTTAATATGCCCATGTTGGATTTCCTTAAAAATGAAGGTCTGATCAATCTGTTCCTTTCCTTTTACTAATGTTATGTTTTTGCATCTTGAGTATATGCATTGTGTATTGGATCTTATGGAAAATCCACTGGTAAAGCCTTTAATGATAAAGTTAGCAAATGCTCGGTCTGGGTACTCCCTTAAAAGTTCTTTAAGAACTGCTATTTTTGTGAGTGAATGTTTGCAAGCAGTTTATCTAAATCTGAAAAACTAGCAAGCTCTGTTGGAGCCACAAAAATATGATTTACCCCTGTCTGGAGCTGACTCTGAATCAGGTGGGATTCTGTTTTGAAACTGCATTATACTTTGGAAACCATTGGAATCTTTGTGCCAACATTTATGTTGAGACGCCTCCCACCACAAACTGTGCAAGTGTTTGGGAATCTGCATGTAAGCTAGTCACAGACGGCAGAATTAAATGCTCAGCAAGTTTGGCTCCGCTGGGCAGGTTATCTTCTTGTTGGTTATGCTTACTCTTTTGTTTGCCTGCCATTACACTGAGACAGTTGTTGGTATGTCTGGTCTCACAGTTTAATTAAATGTCATTTGCTTTTAGCTTTCTGAACTTTTGGTTATAATACCAAGACATTCTCCTTTTAAAACATAGGCCTTGATATAATGAAATAATCTAGTATGGGGATAGACAACAAAGGATGGTCTTTTATAACTACTGTCATTTAGTGTTGTCCTAAGACTGTATCTTTACATTTTTAAGTTGATGCCTACTTAGAACCACAAGGGAATTTTATAAGATCTTTGGAACTCCTAGGGTCAGTGTCAGTAATTCTGTGAATCCCTTCAACATCTACAAGTTCAAAAATATGTATAAAATCTCTTTTCCAAATCTTTTTTTTAACCGCTTGAGCTATGTGCTCATTGATATCTGAGCCAGGTGGATTATATTCATGACGATTGTCCTTGCTGTTTGTGTTGACATTGTTATAACCTAAAGCTGCTGAAGTTGTTCCTTTATCTGTTTGCACTACAGGTAATAAAGGAAATGAAGAAGAAAACAGATGGTCTTTGGGTATCATGCTTGTCATGGAATCTCTCTCATTTGCATTTAGCAGACCTTTGCTTTGGTGGGCTGTTATTGTTACTGCTTACCATTTGAACTAATCTGACTTTCATTAAGCACTTCGATAAAAGCCTCTTAAGTATTCATCAATTTGCACCAGTTGAAATTTTCCTTCATTCACAGACACTAATGCTGTCACTGTACCTGCCAGAATGTGCTGCAAGATATCCTTGGGTTCCAGAACTGTTGTCTCCTTCCTGATCTTTCTTCCTGGCCTTTTGCGAGCTGGACCTTCTTCCACATTTTCTGACCTGGTGACTTGCCTTAAAAGTCTCTTTAAACTCACCTTTACCGGTTCTGTTGTTTGATTGTTCCCTTCCACCAAAACTCATATAAGAATTGTCTGGCATCCTCTGAAATTCACTTCCATCTTTGTTTCAGGTATTGCTTTAGTGACTTAATGAAGCTCTTAAAATGAAAATAAATACATGGTAAGGTTCCATGCACTGAGTTAAATATAATCATTAATGTGATTATACTATTATACTTCTCAGTAAGCAATACTTTTCACTTTGCTGTCTGTTTTTTTTTTTTTACTTTGTCTTGCCCATGACAAAAGGTCACTGGAATGAAACTAGATGGATGAGGGTGGGCTGTACCTTCGAGATTTCAGATACTAGTTATTTTGTTTGTTTTAATCTGGCTCTTTAAAGAAATAAGTCTGGTATGTGTGCAGTATATTGATCAGTGAAAGTTAATGCTGGTTTGAAGTGGCTTTGCCTGAAGCCTTGTGTGTCCTGTGCATGGTTGTTCCTTTTATGAAGGAAGGCATAGTTGGCACTGTGGTTACAAAACTGGTGGCATGGGAAAGTTGTGTTTCAGTGTTTTATTATTTTATATATATATATATATATATATATATATATATATATATATATATATAAATAAAATATTTTAAGTTTCCAATTTAATGCACTGTACAGTTGAGGAGGTAAACCGCAGTTGTGATTGTCCAGCCTGTGAATCCGAATGAATAACTCGCTCCCTTTATCACTTCTGTTTTTAGTCTAAATTACAGCACCTGATGAAAATGAGTAAGCCTACTTGGGATTAATCAACTGCCAGGAATCCCTGTGGCTGCCCACTGACTTCTAGGGACAACACATTCTGCCTGAAGCTGCTTTTATAGTTTTTGCCCTCTGGGTTGACAACTGTACCCATGAGAAGACTTGCACACTGAAATGTGTGCCCTAGATATATATACACACACACACACACACACACACACAGATATATATATATACATATAGCCATCCAAACTCACCCTCTTTTTCCCATTTTGCACATGGGATCAAGGTGTCCCTTCAACAGTGACAATCATCTCAAGCCAAGGTTTACACCACCGGATGGCTAGCCCTGCCATGGTAGTTCATTCATACCACTCACTCACACCTACAGCCAGTTTAGAGTGTCCATTCCACCTACTGCATGTCTTTGGAATGTGGGAGGAAATCAGAACACACAGAAGAAACTCGCATGACTGTAGGGAGGATATGCAGACTCCTCAGAGAAGGCACCCCAGCCGAGAATCAAACCAAGGAACCTGTTGCTGTGAGGCAACAATGCAAGCTGCTGCACCACTCACCACACACATACACACACACACACACACACACACACACACACACACACACACACACACACACACACACACACACACACACACACACACACACACACACACACACACACACACACACACACACACACACACACACACACACACACACACACACACACACACACACACACACACACACACACACACACACACACACACACACACACACACACACACAGTGCTGATTATTTCTTATGCCTCGCTTAGACTTGATACATCTTTACCTGATTGCTGGTGTTCATTTGGCATGAGGTTACCATTGGCCCACCATTTGACCCACCCATTAATGATGGTCTTATTTTGTTGTTTTGAATGTGGAGAGAGTACGGGCAGGGCCAGGTGTCAATGTAACGTAATACCCTTGTTGTCCTGACAACCTGAGGTTTTCACATGCTTTTGATATTTCCCTAACATGATAAAAGCCAATGTCATTTGATTCCCCTCTGTTGAATTGGTTTTAGACCGAACAGTTAAGCATTTCTATCCTGATAAAGGCCAACAGACAAAAGGGGGGGGGGCATCCTCTGTCCCCCTTGGTCCTTCTTGTTCCTGACTTCTTGTACTTTATTTTAAATAATTAATCTTAATTTTTTTTTTAAATTGAATCACAGAGTTGGAAAGAGTGGCATAACCCTGCTGAATGAGACAGCTGCTCTTGATCTCACTGGGTTGAAGAGAATGTAGCTGTTATCACAGAAGATAAAACCAAATGAAATAATTAGCTCTATCTCTGTTTAGACTTGCCTTGTGCATTTGCATCTGCTCTTCTGGTGTTTTATTTATTTATTGTGTATGATGGGAAGGAAAAAATCTTATGTGGAGACTGGCCTCTGGATTCTAGCAATGAATTCTAGAAAGACCATTAAGTGAAAAAAACATAGCTGTATGTAAAGTAATGTCTATGATACTATCAAAACAGCCCATAACAAATTAATGCTAAGCTTATATTAAATACTCTTAAAATTAAAACCACAAATACCCACTGGTCAAAGGACAGCAGCACTAGTCCGGGTTGCCACTCTACCTGCCCAAGTGGCTGTTGAGAGGAAAAAAGAAAAGAGATTGAGTCATCCAAGACCCAGGAACAGAGCAAACAAAACTGTCGTGCTTGCAAGACTACAAGTTCTTGATTACACTTTATATCTTTTTTATTTGTTCTCCTAATTGTTTAAAAGGGATCGACCTCTGAGCATTGCCAAGCCACCTTGGATGTTGCCTAAATGGACTTCTACCATTATTAGTAGACTGTTGCACTATCTGTGGCACCCTTGTCTAAAGAATAATTGTACTATCATGTCTTGGATTCCATTTATAAGGGATTATAACATTGTCTGTTGTACACTGGAATTGAAAGGTAACTGCATATGTACACTTACTGCTGGTGTAAATGGAACAGTATGAAAAATACATAGGCATTCTTATATCTGCTATGGCGGTGGTTTCATTAAATAAGCCTGTTGTATAATTTGCATATGCCTTTCAGAAGTTGTACCTCCATATATGTAACACTGTGATTTAGTATGTCTGAGCTTTTCCTACTAAAAACACATTTGTTTGGCATGTTACTTTAAGTATATAACATCAAAATCCCTTCTTGAAAATATAACGTGCCATATTTTTATCCCCTTTAATAGTTATTGTGGATTATTTCATCAGCAATGGTTATTGTTAAATTATACTACCTATTTTCTGTTTTATAGGATTTTGAAAAAATATTTCTGTAAGTCTGAAACTTCTTCTGATGTTTAAGCACAGCTGCCTTTGATCTCTGCTACTTTCGAGCTGAAAAGCATAAATCTAAGAAATTGGATCAGATTTTATAATTTGGTGTACTTGTTGCTTTTTTGCATTTCCATTTTTTGTGTTATGCTAGTAATTTCTACAACAACAGAAATCATACCGAGAAGTTCAATTTCATTGTCACAGCTGATGAAATGATAGTCACCTAAATTAATTGTATATACCCGAAGAGATACAGAAAACAGACAGAAGGAACTTGCTGATCTATAATTTATTCAGAATTTGGATGACTTGAAGAGGGTAATTAACAGTAAGTTCTTTCTCACTTCTGCAATATAAAGTCATCAGAGTGAAGATTTATGCCTTCAGTGTGAACATTTTCTTCTGTACTTCCTAAAACATAACGCCAACTGATATATTGTGTAACAATTTTGACAGAATTGATAACAGCTCAGTATTTTTAGATAATTTCTGACAGCAATGTTTAGAAGTGATAACTACTGACTTTACCAGTACTTATTCTGTTCCTAGGAGTAATCATGATGAGCACTTACGCAGATAACCTTAGTCACTACTACAAATACACAGCAATTTGTACATCTGTACTGCAAAACTACTCACTTTACTATCACCTGGTGCAGGTGTCACACTTAGCCACATAATTATCACTTATCTCACTAGGACAAACTATTTTTCTACAGAAAAGTACCGCATCTTTATATCTATTTCCAAAGCTTATTTATGTTTGTGTTCCTAAGTGGTATATCTTCAATATGATGTCTGAAATGAGACTTGGTTCTTACTCTCGTGTGGACAAATACTGACCTAACAGTAAAGGTTTTTAGAAAATGCTCACCTCTCTTTATCTAAAGCATGACTATCAATTGTTACATGAAATGAGCTCTGTTCATTCATTCTTTCATTCAAGTGTTTTCACATAGCTATGTGAGGATTGTCTCATTTTACTGCCAAAATGTAATATATTAAATAGTGCCTTTAAGACAACACTGTGTTCTAGCATTTTTCATGGCTCACTCTGGTATTAGGTTAACGACTACCATATGCGTATGGAGAAAGTAGAATCTAACTGTACCCTAAAAGCAAGAACAAATTGCTCAACCAAATACTACTGCATCGGTAACTTCACTATACATAAGAGCATAATTTCAACAAATTCCTCTAAATATTTGACCACATAAATGACCTATAGCAAATGCTGAAATTTATTATTAGTAAAGGTAATTCCTTTCTTGTGTCAAATTCCACTTCAGTGATATACAGATGGGTGTAATAATATAGGAATTTGTAATAGTGTATCATGTGGTAACAATTTAAGGTAAGTACTTCAAAACACTGGATCTATACTATCTGCCTCAGAGCGTGAATTATATTCAAGAGTTTACATTGCGCTGCTAACTTGAAAGATGCAGCCGTTCCACCTTCTGTAATATTCCCATCCTGTTCAGAATAGTGTTAATGACTTCCTAAAATGTTCAGAGATGATCAGTTACATTGTATGACAAGCTTGAGCTGGGTTGAGCTATATCGCAATGCAGTCATTTCAAAACAGAGAAGCATATTCTGAATTTTATTTTTGTCACAGCCATTCCAACATCCTGTTAGTGCAGATGTTGGGGTATGTAGATAATTAGAATCTATGATTCTACCCCTTCTAGGCAGTGGGACAGACTCGCCCTCCTTTCATTATCATTCTCAGCACAAGTGCCTGAGTAATAGGGCAATTTATTCTGAGCGCTGTTCTACTAAAAAATTATTTTTATTCAGAAAATGAATCCCACGTTTTTTGCGGTCTCTATGTAGCACACGGCTGATATGCGATAGTACAAGTTTTCCTCAGGGTGGTAACTTGTTAAGATCTTATGTGATCCCACTTTTGAAACGTATTTTCTTCATAGGTATATAGCTTCTCCTTTGGATTTATTATGCTTTATAACTAGCCTTTATTTGGACTGCTATAGTCCTTTGTAGTTAATACTCAGTTATTGACTATGCACAAAAGGAAAAAAGTCAAAGGACTTGTCATAGTAGCAAGGCTGCTCCCTTACTCACCATAAGCAGAGTGAACTTTATATGCCATGACTTCCAATCCTCCATTTCACAATGTTATAAGATAAAACACTATCAATGTGAGTGAAATACAGAACAATACAAGAGCAATTTGTAAACAGTAGTTCTTTGTTCATGGCCCGTGTAGTACATGCATAAATGACATAATCCAGGCCCATGATGCACCCCTGCTGCCATTTGCAGAGGTTAACATCACTACACCATTTGCATGAAATGTTTCATAAGGTATAAACAGAGACAGTGGTTTATGATCCATAGATCATTCTTGCTGTAGATGAGCTACCTATTTCCTGTACTATTTGATAACCTCTGTAGACAGACAGAAAGTAATTAGAAGCCCTCCACCCATTCCTATGCTGGAAGATATCTCCTTGGTAGCTCAGCAGATCTTTTAATAGCATACAAACCTAGGAATGGCTGCTACACCCTCTGATCCCCCCCAAAACACACACACACACACACACACACACACACACACACACACACACACACGCACACGCACACGCACACGCACACACACACACATTTTCAATAGTCAGCCTTCTAATCAGTGTATTAGCAGTGAGTTTTTTTAACTATCCTCATCATTAGGAATTTGACTGGCTGGACACTGGCAGGTCTATCTGCTGCATTCAGCCAACTTGTTTGTATGGACTGTATTACATCTTTCAGATTTACTTCCTGCGTTTTCTCCCTACTCTGATATATCATGCTAGGCATGGAATAGAATGAAGTATAGAGCCTAATGAGATAAATTTCATAACATTTCTAATCAAGTCTGCCACAAGTGGACAAGGCAATGTGATAATTCACTACCCAATGTTCAATTATCACACTTCTTATTATGCAAAAGCATCGTCTTACACCAACATCTTAGATAGCATAGACAGTAATGCTCCTGATTGATAAGTTGCTTTCTGGGCCAGTTGGGCAAGGTTTGAGTCCTCCTTTTCCATTAACATTTTTTTTCAAAGAATTAAGGTAATATTTGAAGTTTCCTTAATGCCTAGTGGAAGTTCAGAGCAATAGCAACCTACTACAGACAGCCAGTGACATAGCATTTGAATTTTTTAAGTGACTTCATTGTGCAATACAGAGAATATTCCCAGTGTCTGGTGTCCCCCACCCCCATGCATCTTTTGTGCTGCAAAATGTTGTTTTCTTATTTTTTATGTCACGATATAAACAGTATCCCTGAGGTCTATTGTTCCCCACTGCTCAATAATTCAAGATTTGCTCATTAGTCTGTGGGAGTATGGAGGTTTGAGAACCCCCACATACTTGTGCACTCACACACAGATACATACCCATCTCCCCCACATCCAATCACACTCACAGACAAACTCACACATAGACACATACACACACACACACACACACACACACACACACACACACACACACACACACACACACACACACATGCATGGATGCGACACACACAGACATCTCCCCCTCACCTAGTCAAAAAACTCATCCATAGACACACGCATGCTCTCTCATGCACACATACACACATCTCTCTATCACACAATCACAATCACTGAAAACTTGCCTCCGCACACATACTTTCCCTACCTACCTACCTATCCCCTAATTAGTCCCCTACTGTGACTATCCAAACACGGACGTGCGCTCATGCACTTGTGGCCACGCATACACTCAACATGCACAGCCACATACATGCAGACATGCACACTCTCCACCACCACCTATCTACTAAATTCCTTAGCACTTACCTCTAAGATTATCTCATCCATTGGAAACAATGGGCGTGTGCAAATTCGGCAGAAGCGATTTATGCAGCTGATCCATTCTCTGAATCGCTCAACTGCAGAAATGAAAAAAATGAGCCATTAATAATCAACTTAAATAAAATGCAAACAAATCTGTAAAACCCTTTAGAACCACCAGGGCATGATAAAGAAAGTCATAATAAAAAGCACAATAAAGAATCAGTTTATTCAAGCCAAAGGCGGTTGAGAGCTTTTGTCTCAAAGGATTCTGTAAAAGTCCATCCTTTGGGGATGAAAGCTCTCAAACATCTTTGATTTGAATAAATTGAATTTTATTGTGCTTTTTGTTATGACTGTCTTTATCATGCCCTGGTGGTTCTAATGAGTTTTAGAGATTTGTGTACATTTTATTTAAGTCGATTACTAGTTGCTCGTTTTTTCATTGCACTGCCATGGAAAGCAGCACCCACGGGCTTTTTTCTTGTGGTTTTGGTTTTAGTTTGCTACATGGGTTTATGTTATTTGGACTGTTCTCTCCTGCAGAAATGCCTTATTATCTGCATTTCTATGAGGGAGCACATGGCTAATTAGCACAGGCCTCTCCCCCAAAATACCTCTAGGCTGCTCTGTGGTAATGCTGTCCCTGAATTAGAAATGGCTACCACAAAGTACACCATGCTTATACCTTGCAGTAACCTTTCCCAATTGGCCATATAGTGTTTCACAACTTTTAAAGCTGTGACAGATTTAATACTGCCCTCTATGTCTTTGCATATAATGATTTAGCAGGTTCAATAGTCTACATGACACTGAGTAAAAAGAAAGAAAGAACACAGCACTGCTATTCAGAAACCGGCTAGAACAAAATGATGTGGGGGTCTTTAAGTGTTCTTTAGTTTTTAAAGTCTTATACTTTTACTGCTGCTCTATGTTGGGAGTTTATTATCCAGTGTGAGAGCACAACTTAGCAACATGGAAAGCTGTTACAATTAAAAATAAATAAACTATAGTTCATTTAATTTTAATGTTTATTTGTAGTTTGAATGTGATAAAAGACACTTACCAAAACATGGTTAGCCTCCTTTCTTCTATCATAGAGGTGTTTAGCAAAGTTGTCTTTTCCAGAATTTGGAGTGGAATTGTGGTACTCCGTGTACTACAGTACAATAACATATAATTATTATTGAAAAAGAAACTGAATCCATAATGTTTTAATGAGGTTTGATATGTTTAATCTGTTTTAATTTTCATTGCTTTCCAAAAAAAAAAACACTATAATAATATAATGAACGCTATAATTCAAAGATATTTCAATCAAGGATATATGCCTGCATTAAATGCTGTGTTAATTCAAGCCTGCCTCAGAAGTGTTAGTGCTGTGGTACTAGATAGGAATATAATCCTTCAGCAAATGCATTTTATATATATATATATATATATATATATATATATATATATTTTTTTTTTTTTTTTTTTTCATGAGTTTCCCCTCACTTGAGAATACTGGATGTGGACTATCAGAAATAAGGGTTTTAATGTAAAGCATGAAGTCATATTGCTTTGAACTGTGAATAAAAGAGCAGACTGCCTGATCTAATATACTGCTGAATTTATGAAAAGAGTTCATGACAATATTATTTACAGATCCAAATCACCTGAAAAATAGTAGTGATTTAATTTACAAAAACTGTCTTTTATATGTTGTTTTGGTAGATCTATGCTGTAGACATCATAAAAATAAACATAGACACACGGTAACGTATGTTTTAACTGCATGTAGTAGATCATATATTGTCTGAGCTCTTGCAGACTTAAGATAAAGCATGTGTTGCACATTAATTCTTACCACCTTATTTCTGTATGCCACATTTAGAAAGCTTTAATGTAAAATGTAATCAGTCAGCAGTATGTACAAGTCACAGTATGGCCTTACTGTTAAAGGCAGCACTGTTACATATAAGGAAGCGCATGTATCCACAAACACTAATGATGAATAAGTATGCTTAGCTCAGTTACTGGATTCTTTACTGAGAAATATTTCTACCTATCGCTCCTCAGTGAATTTGTCTGACCTTCTACCACTTCCACTCTTTCATAGACATCTTTCTCTTGAGCATTTACTCAGTGCAAACCATGTTTATTCTGTAAAGAATTTAATGTACAGTATCACATCTTCCTCTTTTGGGAATATCTAATAGACTTTTGATGTCTTTTTCATCAAGGTGTTTACATTCCTCACTACTCTCGATTACCCTGTTTGGGCTGCAGGTGAATTTTTGAGAGATTCTGGTCCAGACAGACATTAAGTAAAGTTTAACTTAAATTCCCCACCTCAGCAAATCAAACAAATCATGCAGGAGTGCAATAAATTATGGCATTCATTTTGAATAATATTACAGTACACTAAATCAGTCTTTGAATATAAGATCTTAGACTATTGAAATAGTGGTGCTGTTTGGACATAACCTTTGATGTAAGACCCCTGATAAGTATAAGTTTGTTTAGGTTTACATACAAGGCCCATGTTAGCATTGGAAATGTGGACTGTGGTCTCATAGACTTAACACAGTGTTTATTGCAAAGTTTTATCATTAATCTGTGAAGGGGGATAATATATCTGCCTTCTGTATTAGCCTTAGTAGTTACAGCTCTTACACCATATTTGTAGTGATGAACCTAAACAGACTCACCAAAGAAATTATGAAAGTATATCTGAAACAAACATAAATAATTTGAAAGCATTAAATAATGCACAAAGGTATAAACAGCAGATATGCTCAGCACAAACCCAGGTAACATATTAATTTGAGTTAAAGCTAAGGACTTGAACTCAATTTAATATGTAAAATTAAGAGTAAAGGTTAAGGTATGTCCTGTAACATTTTGGCAAAGTATAGTGCTTCAGTGAGGTGTACAGTGTCAGAAGTACTTCTGCTTATCAAATCATGAGCTTTCAGATAATGATTCTTCCTCAGACATCATATTTTTAAGTTAATTACAGAAATAGGAAAAGTATGCCTATTTGCACAGTTAGTGTTAGAAGCACCACTCACCATCAGCGTATTTAGACTTATGGCTATTGAACAGGCAGTGGTAAGGTGTTCATGCCGTCATCTTTCTTTTGATTAGTCAGCAGTCCACGAACATTGTGAATCCCTGTGGTGGTCCAGCCAGTGACCCTGCTTGTCTATATTGTTTACAATAGCAGATCTGCCAGAATGTTTGGCTACCTGCTAATGTCTCCTGTTCATTTTGTCAGTTTCAGTCATTGTTCACACAGATGCATCTTCAAGCAGCCAAAAAGTTTAATAAAAGATCTCTTTAGAAGAAAACTATGGCCATGTCTGCCTAGGTCATTCCTCGTCATGAGAGGCTTTTAATGTCATTTTTATCAAGGCTTTTACATTCCTCACTACTCTAGATTGCCTCATTTGGGCTGCAGGTGAATTTTTCAGATATTCAGGTATAGACAGCTATTAAGTAAAGTTTAACTTAAATTCCATACTCCAGCTAGGATGGGGTATTGGTCATCTCCTGAATATTGGTCATCTGCTGAATTTTTCTAATTCAGTAGTCTGGAAGTCAATTATGTTTGGTAGCATACATATTGTGTATGTGAGTGTGTGGGTATGTGTGTGGGTGTATAATGCAATTATTTGAATTACTTTAATTTGTAGTCATCCCCGGATAGTCACAGATGTACAATGATAAAATAAATGTTTATGTTTAAAATATGCTGGATAAGAGACAGAATTTTCATTTGCTGGGGGGGGGGGGGTGGTACTCCATCTTGCCTTCTAGATGACGGACATAGAACTATGAAGTCTAACAAATACTGTGTCGATGCTTTAATAAGGAAATGTCAAGATTTAAAAGCAATTCAAATAGTAGCATATTCTTTTCTTTTGATGTATACAGTGACAATTTTACTCATCTCCACTGGCCAAGTGCCAGCTGTCACCCTGCCAAACTGGAATCAAACATAGCTCTGTTATAAACCCACACCGAAACAGTGCTTGCATGGTGTATCTAATTAAACAAGACAAAATCATACCGGAAATTAGATAAGGTAAAATGCTTTGTAACCTTAACAGCAGAACTAACAGAAGAAAATGGACAATTTATTGCACAGCTAACTATAATAAAAAATATATTTTAACTTCTTCCTCAAAAGAGCACCTGACATCCATTTAAATGCAGGCTTCCCTTCTCATGCTCAACATCTCTTAATTATAAGGTAGTAATACAGATTATCCAAAAGAAAGGCCAGTACCACATGGACGTCTGAAACAATAGAATCTTTATTAAGTATCAAAATACACATAGTTCAGACAGGTTTTGGCATATAGCCTTCGTCAGTGATAACCATACTAATAAACAGTTGCATTAAATACCCCCAGAACCTTATGATTTCCTATAAAATCACTTCCCCCCAAAACAAAATTAATCCTTAAATTATATCTACTTAAGTTACATTTTATCATTGAGACCTGGTACAAAAAGTCCCCCCAATTTAATAATCCATCTTTTTTCTTTATAGGTCAAGATAGAGTGCCATCCTGTTTTAAATAATCTATTACCCATGATTTTTATCAATCACCGTAAACGTAAATCTGGCAGACATATGAAGTTGATAATGTCTATATAATGTATTGGTAATTCTTTTATTACCTATGTCACTGAGATGTTCAGACATCCTACATCTCAATGACCTTGAAGTCTGCCCTACGTAAAAGGCGGCACAAGTACAACTGGCCATATATACTACCCAATCTGACCCACAATTGGCACAGAATCATATATCAAACACCTGACCTGTATTTTTGCTGGTGAATTGTTTAGTCTTGTACATGTGTTTACAAAATGTACAATATCCATAAGGAAAAGATCCAACAAGTCTGCCTCCTGTAATTGTTAATTGATGGCCAGTCTGATCAGCCTTATTAACTTTCTTATAATGTACAAAATATGAACCCAAAGTTTTTCCTCTATGAAAAGAGAATTGGCATCTGTCAGACAACATTGAACCCAATTCATCATTGGTAGTCAAAATGTTCCAGTGTTTCTGAATCACATCCCTTACAAGATTTACATTTCTGCCTTATGTAGTAACCAATCTAATAACTTCCAACCCATCCCAGTTTGGTTTAGATTTTGTATTGTAACAAATCAGATCTCATTTGATTAGTAGCCCATTCCCTTGCTCCAAACACGCCCCCCTGTTTGTCTCCCCTGTCTAGAAATCTACATCTAAGATCACATTTAGATGCATTAAAGTCTTCATCTGAAGAACAAATTCTTCTAATCCTCAAAAATTAAGACTTTGGAATGTTCCTAACCATATGGCTGGGATGGAGACTGGATGCATACAATAGAGTATTGTATTGTGGATATTTCCTATGTACTGATGTACGTAAGGTGTGGTCCTGTTGTCGTAAAATCTTAACATCCAAAAAATTGATTTCAACCCTACTATAACTAAGGGTGAATTCAATACCCCACTTTTTCTCATTAATATATTGGATGAACTCCAATAAATAATCAATGTCCCCTCGCCACACCAACCGTCATTTAAAAATTGTCTCCATATGTTGATTTCAGGCAGGAAGATATTATGAGAGTCATTGTAAATGATGTGTTCCTCTATAAAACCCATAAATAAGTTGGCATATATGGGAGCAAAAGATGCCCCCATAGCCGCACCCTGAATTTGCTATCAACACTCGCCTTTAAAGTAAAAAACATTCTTTGTAAGGACGTGTTCAGCCAAACATGTAAGAAGTGTGTTAAATCCCTGGTTATCAAGCCCTGTTCTGTCTAACCAATATTCCAGGGCTTGCAAACCCGCCGAATGAGGAAAACTGGTATATAGGGACTTAACATCTAAAGTTCACATCAACCAGTTGGGCTCTAGTAGTGATTCAGACACAATCTGCAAGAATTCAGTGGTGTCTTTAATTCTGGCTCTAACAAGTGGCAATAAGGGTTGTAAATATTGAGTCAGAAACACTGATAATGGTTCGATAAGAGACCCAATTCCCGATACAATAGGTCTACCAGGAGGCTGATTCAAATTTTTGTGAATTTTAGGCAAGAGATATAGATATTGCTTGCCAGGCTCTTGAACCATAAGGTGTTTTCTAACAGTTTCACTGATAATACCTTCATCTACTGCTTTTCCTAAAAATGTATCAATCTCATTTTGAAATTGGGGGTGGGATCGATTGGCATTTTCATGTAATGATGGGGGTTAGTGAGTTGCCTATTTCCCTCAGCCCATTAGTAACTGGAATCCATGACGACAACTGCCCCACCCTTATCCGCTGGTAGTATGGAGATAGCAGTATTATCCTGAAGTTCCCTTAGTGCTTTCAGTTCTCCTTTAGCTAGATTATGTCTCAACACCCAAGAAGAGCATAACTTAAAATGTAGATCTCTAAGAACTGCCTCCTGAAATATGGCCACATATTTATTCATAGGAGGGGTGAAGTTGGATTTATGGAAATGAAACTGTATGAACCTTTGAGACACATCCTGTGGGCCAAAACATAACTTTAAATTCAATTTTCTACAAAATGCTATGATATCAGTAACCAAAAGATTTTCATCAACACAAATTCCCGGTATGAAATTAAGACCTTTATTTAACAGTTGTTTTTGGTCAGTGGACAAGATATAATTAGAAATGTTATGCACATTGTCACAGACAGAATTCAACTCACTAGTGATTGTAAAAGGTTTTCTATTATGTTTGTCTTTATGCTTACGCTCCCCTTGGTGCATACTACTCCTAAAGGGTGATCTTGACTTCATACCATTTTGAGATTTGGAGAGTCATTGACATATATACTTTCAGTTTCCGTAGCCGAGAACTCATCCCCCGAGTTACTGAGTCCCTGTCCTGATTTTTTAAGGATTGATCGTGGCCTCTTCCTGCGGGTATTCATCCCGTATCTATTCCCTTCAGAAAATCTGACACTTTTCTGGGACTCAGAGGGTCTCCCCCTATCATAATCTTCCATGTCCCTATTACATTTGCACAACTTCTTCTCTCTTGTTTGATTCTCAAAGGTTAACAAGTCCCTGGAAAGCTTGTTCAAGTTGTCGGCATAGTGTGGCTGACCCTCAAATGCCTTAACCTCTTCACATAACCGGTTAACATCATTAATATTCTCCAGTATAATCCTTTCAAAGTAGGATGTCAAAATGTTGACAAAGGCCATTGATGCCTTTTGCTGTGCCACATTCCACTCACTAGCAAGAGTATCATCTAATTTGCCCACCAAGGGCTGAGTTTTCACTCTAAGGCCTCTCAGCATAATGGTTTTATTTTGATGCGCCTTAAACAGCTTCAAATGCCAAATGTCTGTACACAATGTTTTCATATTTATGCCCAATTTATAGAAAAGCAAGTTGCAGCCATCAACTGGATCCACTTGGCCTTCATCAATTGTGCCATCATTTGATATTTTAAAGCCAAATACCTTTATGTCATGATGATCAGCACAAACGCCCTGTAATATATTATCTAGATCCATGACCATAAGCCCCCAAATCGCACAGCACAATATCACCAAAAGATCCTAAAGACTAGTGAGTGTAGAAGTAGCACAATCCAAAGATACTTAGAGGTCAAACCACACACACACCAGCCCCCTAGCTGAAATCCAGGAACTTGAGCCAAATAACAATACCAAAAGCAATGGACCAGTAGATGCACAAAAATTATATTCTAAATATCCCCAAAATGGGAAGGACCAAATGAGCCCCAGAAAATAGTGATGAAATCATAAAAAAGGGGTAAAAATGTAAAATATAGTGACCCCCCCAAACCTTGTTGATTCAAACCCAAGTTTTAGATCTGTATGAAACGTGCTATATTCCAAATCAATACCAACCGATGAGAGGAAAAGCTCCAAATACTGGAATGTCATTATAGAAATCATAGAAGTATAAATCCCAACCATAAAAATATAGCCTTACTGACCACTTAACCTCACAGAATGTCAGTCAGTCTTCGGGACATCAGCAGTCTGAAATATGTCTGTGTGGTTTGCAATAGTACACAATAATATATTCCCCAAACAATGATCCGTTTAGATCATATACTATATCTATATGTAACCTAAATGGCTACCACTCAATATTCCTGGATAAAAAAGTAATTATCCCAGATACATTCCAAACATTCACTTAAAGTTCATGGTAAGGGTCATACATCCAAATAAAATTAAACAATCACACTCAGGTTATGAATGGCCCTCCGTAATTAACCCAGAAACTTTGTTATTTTACCTGTTGTTATGTGATAATTTATACACCATAAAGTGTTTCCCATTGTAAAACACTGAAGTTAATCATCTGAGGAAACCATTCACTACCAGAGGAAGTTATAAATACTCAAACCTAGGTCTTTTCCCCCACTATGGATCATAATAAATGTTTGGATCAATAGCACACAATGGTTCATCTTCACCAAGTCAAATCTTAATACAATCATGTTTAAATCAACAACACCCTTCAATATTTTAATTGTGACTCATTAAATTTAAAATGAAGTGCACAATCTCATACAGAGACAATATTCATAAACCAAATGGTGATGTAATCCTGCAAATACCACACCTATATGGTCAAATAACCATCATAATTACCCTGTAACAAACTGCAAATAAATATAATGCAACAGTAAAAAGAAATAAGGGTACAGTCCAGAAGATGTTTCCGAAATATATGTGATTACATTTTTGTTGTTAATCCTTGTTGTTTTACACAAGTATGCCCAAGACTCTTGACCTAGATATTCACTCATGAATGGTTTGCTGCAAAAAGCAAAACTTTTCGTTATCCTATTCCATGTTGGACAAGAATTAATCCTTAATTCTGTCCATAAACACCAAAACCAAGTCTTAGTCCTTCAGTATGAAGACCATTTGTCACCTCAACATTCACCCTGCAGAATCCACCACGTAATTCCACTCAAAACAAATGACTGACTTCCAACCCCTAATTGCCTCAATGAACACTGCCAAAAGTATATGTAATGTTCCCATTGCACAATTTAAGTCCAGCGACAATTCTCAAAAGCATCCAGCAGTATTACGGCTTCAAAAATAAACTCTTTTTACTGTTCAAACTGCAAGAGTACCAGGCCTATATCAACCACATATGCCAAGTAAATCGCACTTACATAAATAACAATCCACTTCTTACCAACAACTGACTTCCACCCTTAGTTGCCTCTGTAAGCTCTGCAAAAAGTGTATATAACGTTCCTGTTACACAATTCAAGTCCGGCAACAATTCTCATAAATACCCAACAGTATTAAGGATTCCAAAATCAACGAAACACGTTTACCATTTAAACTGCAAGAGTGATAGGCCCATATATGCTACAATGCCAAGTAGATCGTTCTTACATGCCAGGTAGATTGCACTTACAGGAAAAACAATCCACTTTTCACCACTCTATACCAATGAGATGAATTGTACCCAGTTTCCTAAATAAGCCAATAACAGCTGACCCAAATGAAGGTAAAGCACCATGCTCTGTTACTCTAACCGGGAAGGAAGAATCCACCTCGGCTCCTGATACTAAAAGTATGTAGAACATCCAAATGCCAACAGCCAGCTAAAACATGTAGTCACTCCCACAAACCAGCAAGCACATACGGCTGATGCAAGCGACCAAAGGTCAACACCAGATTATCCAAAAGAAAGGCCAGCACCACAAGGACATCTGAAACAATAGAATCTTTATTAAAGTATCAAAATACACATAGTTCAGACCGGTTTTGGCATATAGCCTTCGTCAATGATAACCATACTAATAAACAGTTACTTTAAATACCCCCAGAACCTGATGATTTCCTATGACATCACTTCCCCCAAAAACAAAATTGGTCCTTTAGTTATATCTACTTAAGTTACATTTTATCATTGAGACCTGGTGCAGAAAGTCCCCCAATTTAATAATCCATCTCTTTTCTTTATAAGTCAAGATAGAGTGCCATCCTGTTTTAAATAATCTATTACCAATGATTTTATCAATCACCGTAAACGTAAATCTGACAGACATATGAAGTTGACAATGTCTATATAATGCATTGGTAATTCTTTTATTACATATGTCACTGTGATTTAGAAACACTGGAACATTTTGACTATCAAGGATGAATTGGGTTCAGTGTTGTCTGACAGATGCCAATTCTCTTTTCGTAGAGGAAAAACTTTGGGGTCATATTTTGCACATTATAAGAAAGTTAATAAGGCTGATCAGATTGGCCATCAATTAACAATTACAAGATACAGATTTGTTGGATCTTTTCCTTGTGGGCATTGTACACTTTGTAAACAGCAATCCAGAAAAGCACGAACAGGACCAATAAAAAATAAGTACAAGGTGGAAAGCCAAACCAAGACAGACTGCTGCTCAGAAAGTCTAATTCTTTAATACAAAACCATGAAAAACAATGAAAACACAGCTCGGTCTGTGCCGAGCTTTATCAAGTGAACATCCAAAGTGCTGCAAGGCTTTATATACACTGAAGTTAATTATTAATTAATCAATTAAAAAATTAATCAATTAAAAAATTAAAGCTTAAAAATGCTGGAGTTGATAAATTGTTAAAAATGCTTCTTTGTTAAAAATTAAACCTGGTGCATTATAATAAATGTATACAATAAATATTAAAACTGAAATGTAAAATAATCGAAAGAAACTGTAGGCAGTGCATTTAGCAATAAATTAAAATAAATCATTTATCATATTTCACTTGAAGATTTTTTATCAGCAACGAATGAGCTTCTCATAATCGAGCCTTTCTTAGCTTGAGGACACTGTTTATGTTGATGGTGTCATTTAATCCAGGGTGTCTGTCTGCATCTAGTTTAAGTTGCCATATAAGTTCCTTGTATTTGAGGGTCGTCTCCCAGTCACCTCCCCTAGCATCCGGGGTAACTTGCTCCAACACTATGAATTTAAGATCTTTCCCAGGGCAAGTGAGTGAATGCTTATAGAATGCGTTAGACTCCCTTTATTTAGATCGTAAAAATGTTCGTAGAGTCTTTTCCTAAATGGGCTCTCAGTTTTGCCAACATAGAAGCTTGAGCAGGTGGTGCAAAAACCTAGGTTTGGGAGTAAAGGGGTTGTCTACCTAGGTTTTTGCACCACCTGCTCAAACTTCTATGTTGGCAAAACTGAGAGGCCATTTAGGAAAAGACTCTACGAACATTTTGACGATCTAAGTAAACAAAGGGAGTCTAATGCATTCTATAAGTGTTCACTCACTTGCCCTGGGATAGATCTTAAATTCATATTGTTGGAGCAAGTTACCCCGGATGCTAGGGGAGGTGACTGGGAGACGACCCTTGAATACAAGGAACTTATATGGCAACTTAAACTAGATGCAGGCAGACACCCTGGATTAAATGACAACATCAACATAAACAGTGTCCTCAAGCTAAGAAAGGCTCGATTATGAGAAGCTCATTCATTGCTGATAAAAAATCTTCAAGTGAAATATGATAAATGATTTATTTTAATTTATTGCTAAATGCACTGCCTACAGTTTCTTTCGATTATTTTACATTTCAGTTTTAATATTTATTGTATACATTTATTATAATGCACCAGGTTTAATTTTTAACAGAGAAGCATTTTTAACAATTTATCAACTCCAGCATTTTTAAGCTTTAATTTTTTAATTGATTAATTTTTTAATTGATTAATTAATAATTAACTTCAGTGTATATAAAGCCTTGCAGCACTTTGGATGTTCACTTGATAAAGCTCGGCACAGACCGAGCGAAAGCGCTTGTGTTTTCATTGTTTTTCATGGTTTTGTATTAAAGAATTAGACTTTCTGAGCAGCAGTCTGTCTTGGTTTGGCTTTCCACCTTGGACTTACACTTTGTAAACACATGTACACGATTAAACAATTCATCAGCAAAAATACAAGTCAGGTGTTTGATATACGATTCTATGCCAATTGTGGGTCAAATTGGGTAGTATATATGGCCAGTTGTACTTGTGCCACCTTTTAAGTAGGGCAGACTTCAAGGTCATCACAATGTAGGATGTCTGAACATCTCGGTGAAATACATAATAAAAGAATTACCAATTAACCGTTCGTGTTTTTTTTTTTGTTTTCAATAGCTGAACATAAGCCCTTACTTCTGGTTTACTTTAGTAAGAGTAAATGTAATTTCTAGACCACTGATTGCTGCAGATCTCTGAATAGTGTTATCTGATAATGAAAAGTGTACTCATTTGTGCTTTCTCAGATGTTTTCAGTGTTACTAAAAACTGCACACAGTTGCACTGAACTGAGCTAAACTCAGCTGGGTTGCAAGATGAACTGCATAAATGCAGACATTCTGAGCTTTATCTTTTCTCATATCTCCTCCCTCTCATTGTAAATCCAACACCACATCACATTCATGTACACCAACAAGAAAGGGTAACCAGAGTCAAAATATCTCAAGTACTCTATAAAAAGTGACTCTATCAATAAACAAGTTTGACTGGCAACTCTTTAGTTAGGAACATGCATTCTTGGGCAAAGGTAGAGTGGAGGTGAGTTGTCTTTCAGACGCCACTATCCCTGAAACCTCAACTCATAAGACCTTTTCACTTGATAAATATGACCAAGATGTGTGAATGACTTAGGACACAAAAATCAGAGGGATATGCAGAGAGACATGTCAAAGGTATTGATGCAGGCAAGATACTGATGTTGCATGGAATTTTTTTCCTTCTGCAAGAGTGATGCTTAGGTACACAGAAAAGATAACTGACTTTAGCAATTGGCTAAATAGTTGGTGTCATTCATGGGGGATCCAGTATGTGTCAGCATGGGATGAGATGCTCAGTAGTCCTATTTCCTTTATCAAGGATGACCTGCACCTCTCATTCCAAATCTTCCACATACAGGTAAAGCCATTGTTGCTCTCATAATGTGTTTTTAGGCAGAGTTAAGATAATGAACATCCACATGTAACTCATATTAAATCCCAAACTGGATCACAATAAGACAGCTTTAGTCAATGCCACAAGTCTCAACAACAAACTGTCTAACCTTGCCAAAATCACTTAGTTTTCTAACTTTTCTAACTTCTCTAGTAACATATATACACCTGCCATGGAACGTGACAGAAACTATTATTGCAGTATTAGTTAAATAACCTTCCTTTTTAAAAGAATCTTTAGAACTACCCCATAATTTTGCTATAGCCCTTATTTTTTAAAATCTCTGTTCCCACTATTTTTTTAATAAAAACAAAACAGTTCAACACATGGTCAGGTTTGTCATGGTTTGTGGTGCTTGCCTTTCTATTACTGCTATACTTTGTCCATTCTTCCAGACTGTATACCATTACTTTAATTCTACCACATTAGACTCCCATGTCCTTGTCCTTAGCTTGCACATTTCCTTATTCAAAAAAAAAAAAAAAAAAAAAATATATATATATATATATATATATATATATATATATATATATGTATATGTGTGTGTGTGTCTGTATACTACACACACACACACACACACACACACACACACACACACACACACACCCATATATATATATGTGTGTGTGTGTGTGTGTGTGTGTGTGTGTGTGTGTGTGTGTGTGTGTGTGTGTGTGTGTGTGTGTGTATTATATATTTATATATACATATTATACACACACACACACACACACACACACACACACACACACATATATGTATGTGTGTGTGTGTGTGTGTGTGTATTATATATTTATATATACATATTATACACACACACACACACACACACACACATATATGTATGTATGTAGAAATATAAAATCCATCCATCATATATGTTTATATACCTCCTAACATCTTGTCTGTCTGTATAACATTTTCTATACAAACAAACTTTTTCCTATATTCATATAATACGCACTATTATTGGTAATGTTCGTTTATTTCCTTACATATCTATCATAATCTGGATTTTGCTCACTCAATCTCTTCCTTCAAAATCATTGAAAAATACTACTTAAAGTGCATAAGTGCATTCTTAACCCACTAAACTGTATATTTCAATTTATTTCAGCTTCTGATTTTATCATATAAAGATGTCACTAACAATATACCCCTTTTCACCTATGCTATATTCCTCTAATATTCAAACATTTTTGCTTTTGTAAAAATTGACTGATTTTTTTCTCTCTTCCTTTTAAATATTGTCATATATGCATTAATATATATATTTTTTTATTTTCATGTATTCCACTCTCTTTCTTTCATAAGACATGTCACTTAAGTTATTTCAGTTGTAGTCTTGTATTGTTTTCATTATACCGTGCTTTTTCTCTTGCTGAAATGTCTGTCTGCTCATCTGCCTCACTCTTACACTTTTTTTCATGGCAGCCATCACATGAATCCTACAACTCCTCATATTAAGATGAATAATCCATAACTACTGTTCTTGTTTCATTTTTCTCATCTCATCTCAAATAATCTGCCACATTGTATCATCTCGCTACATTGTTAGCACCCTACTATATTTTGCTTTCATTTTCCTCATGTCATAAATCAAATTTCAGTTACTATAACAGGCACTTTGGCAAATGCATACTCTGTCATTTCTTAAAGCAATTTTTCTATTCCTTACAAATGTAGGGCCATTAAGTGGAATCAGTATTTTGCTAGTATAAGTTGTAAGTCATATTCTCCATTGTACCACTTCTAGGACATATCTCAGTAAAATAATTTTTAATTCATTCTTTTTTATAAACAGAGCTATTCTACAGCACTCATATGATCCCATGGACTACACTATGATTCCCTTCACAACTCTTACAATTGTCGTCTCTTGCATTTTGAAATAAATCTAGTATTAAACAAACAACTTAAATCATACTTTATATTCACACACAAAGTGTACATAATGTACAGCTTACATCACTCTTAATTCTAGCAGCATTCAAACTAACTACATTTAAGCCATCTCTTGCCCTTACTAGATTCCTCCTTACCCATTTTCTTGTAATTCTTTCTTTTATTTTTTTGCTAACCACCTTCTTTCAGTAAATGTTATACTTCTCTGGCCTTCTTCTTTCCTTTCTTCATAAATCATAATGCATCATACTTACTTTATGTAACCAGAAAAAAATAACACCAAGGGAAAGGGGTCAAAAAAGGATTTGAACAACAAATATTACACATTATATGCAATGTTTAGTGAGCATTTTTGTCTCAAAAAACATCGAACTTCATCAAAATACAACATTTAATACACTCATACAATTGAATCATTGGAAAGCAGATACTTGATAAATATTTTTTAAAGAACCCAGTCCTTTAAAATAACTACATGATACAATAATATTATCAAAGTAATATAAATATATGATCTTACAATATTAAATAATATAATATTAAAAACTCCTAAAAATTAAATAGTTATAGTTTCATAGCTTTCAAATGATGTAGGGGTTGAATAGAAATGCATTCATTCAGACCAGGTGTAGTATTTGAATATAACCTGAACTGCCAAAGCAGTTCTCTAAGTTCAAAAATTACCTCCCAGTCCCCTCCCTGGGGATTTACTTTAACCTCTTCCAAGATGACAAAATAAAATGTGTTATATATTGAACATAATAAGGTATGTTTAAACAATGGGTTATTTTTATTTCTATTCAATATATCATAAAGGTGCTCATAGGTTCTCTTATGTAGGCACCGCTCAGTTTTGCCCACATAGAATGCAGACCTTCTTGAGCACTTGACTTTGTAAATCACTCCGTTGGTTGAACAATTCCCTTTTTTTAAAATACCTTGGAGTTCAAAATGTTATCCAAGGTTAAGCTTTCCCCTTCCAAAATATAGAGACACTGGTTGCACTAATCACAATGGGTAGGACCATATTTGCGTTTATAAAAATCCACTTCAGTATTCTGACCAGATTCAAATATATTCTTAAAATTACAGGCTGCTTTGCATATAAAAAGTGGTTCCAGTTCCAGTAATTTGTATACCATGGGGTTTCCCTTAGTATATTGCAATTTTTCTTAAGAATATTTTTAATGTCTGTTGAAAAATAATTATATTGAATGACTAAAGCATGTTTGTAGCCTCCTGGGGTGTCCCTACAAGACTTATCTCATAAATCCACTCCCAGTAAAGGTTTGTATTTAACACCCCACTCAGATAACACATTGTCGCTAATACTTTTTACCAACTCTTCTGGATAACCCCTAGCAATAAATATATTAACAAATGTATCTAATTCACTAGCAGTAGCCTCTTTATGTGATGCCATTTTCACATTCTGTCTATCCTAATACACTGGCATTTACTAGGCTCTTTTTCTGGGATTAGGGATGACAACTAGAAAAGTGTAAATAAGAATTACTAAAGGCTGACTCACCGTAAATTTTTGATTTAGAACCTGTGTCAGTAGGCGTGATCAATGCATCCAAATAATTGATCTTAAACCTATCATAACTAAAGGTGAATCTTAAAAAAATCATAGTCTTATTCAAATAATCCATGAATTGCACATTGTGCTATTCAGGACCATTCCATAAAATAAATATGCCATCCAGAAACCTAGGATATAATTTGACATGTTTAAAAAATGCACAGTGGATATGGTTGGCATATACTGGGGCACACGCACCCATGGACACTCCTCTAACTTGTCTCAATAGTTTACCTTCAAAACAGATATCCAATTGGTGGAGCTTATACTCTGCCTTGTTGCCATAATTGGGGGAGACTACAGGAAGCTCTATGGATTGATTTAAGTTATGCTCTGAACACACCTTAGGTAAAAAGGAGGGATTAGTTCTGAGAGAAACTCTGTCTTTGTGGAAAACCAAATATGAAGGATGAGTAGATAAGGCCTGTAATTCTGAAATCCTCCTGCCTGAAGTAATGGCGGTTAATAAAAAGGTCTTCCAAGTTAAAAACTTTAGAGGATGAGAATCAGCTGGCTCAAAGGGAGGAAGAATGAGAGACTCTAAAACTAGATTTAAAGGGCGGAAGAGGTTCTCTTATTGGTGGTCTTAAGAGGGAAGTACCTCTTAGGAAAGATTTACATAGTCTGTGGACATGATGCAAGATCCCATTTCTCCTACATGGAAATTAGAAATGGCAGCTTGTTGGACTTGGATAGTAGCTGCAACTGTTTTAGCCAGGAAATCCAGAATCTTAGAAATGGGGGCAGTAAAAGGATCAATGTCATTCTTTTTTGCCCAGCAAGAGAAACTTTTCCATTTACTAGCACAAAGATTTCTTGTAGTGGGCTTATGGGATGAAATCAAAATGTGTTGAACTGCTGGGGAAACATCTGGGAGCCTGGCTGTGACCGGAAGTGGAGAAACCAAGCTGTCAGCTTGAGAGTATGGACAGAAGGGTGGAGAGCACCCAACTGATGTGTCAGGTGATCCAGAACTGGGTCCAGTATCCAAGGCTGTCCTTGCAAATGAGTCCAGAGGAATGGGAACCAAATCTGTTGAGGCCAGTAAGGAGCAATGAGGATTAACTTGCAACCCAATGAGCTTTCTGAAGAACCTTGGGGATTAGGCGGAATGGTGGGCAGTCCCAGAGCCAATCATGAACCAGTGCATCCCTGCGTGACTGTCCCGCTGGTGGGACTAGGGCAAAGTAGCTCCTGCCTTTGTTGTTGAGGGGTGTGGCAAAAAGATCGCAGCATGGCTGGCCCCATTTGTGAAAAATTAACTCTGCAACTTCCTGTTTCGGGGACCACTCATGAGACATCAGAATAGCCCTGCTGAGCTGGTCTGCTATCACGGTGGATTTCCCTGGAATGTGTGTTGCGACCAGAAAGCGTTGGGAAGACATTGCCCATTGCCATAATTGTAGAGCCTCTTGGCATAAGGGAAAAGATCTGGTTCTGCCCTGTTTGTTGATGTACCATACTACGGACATATTGTCTGTCTGAATCGCTATAGTTCCTGTAGGTAGAGAGTATTGAAGTGCTTGCAATGCCAGAAGCACCAGTCTCATCTCTAAGACATTGATGTGCAAGTGGTACTCGTGTTCTTGCCAAGTCCCTTAAACAGTCTGCACCCCCCACCCTATCTGGGAAACATCCATGGTCACTGTGGCTATGTGTTGGGGGGGGCTAGAAATGGCCTGCCCATTTATACCAGAGGGGAGTGAATCCACCATGCTAAGTCCTTCTTGCAAGACTCTGTGATCCATATCTGATTTGACATTGGCAAATCTTGGAATGACCATTGAGCAAAAAAGAGCCACTGCAGAATTCTCATATGGAAGCATGCCATAGGGACCAGAGTAATCACTGCATCCATCGAACTCAAGACCTTGAGGACAAATTTTGCCTGGATTCTCTTGTTTACCAAGAGGATTGAAACTTGACGAGGAATGGTTAAAATTATTTCGTGAGGCAGTTTTGCTATCATGGCCTTTGTGTCTAAATCTGCACCTATAAATGAAATATACTGACAAGGCAACAAGGCAGACTTTTCGTAGTTTATGGTGATGCCTAGTTGTGTACAGGTATGAATAGTGGAGTCCCGTACCTCGATGGGTTGATGCTTGGTGGTGGCAGTGAGGAGCCAGTCATCTAGATATGGAAATACCTGGAATCCTAGATGCCTCAGGTGACCCATGACTACTGCCATACATTTGGTGATCACCCTGGAGGCTGTGGTGAGACCAAAGGGCAGAGCTCTGAACTGCTAATGACTGGCTCCCAGCCAGAAGCACAAGTACCTCCTGGACTGCCTCTCCATTTTTAAATGGTAGTATGCATCCTGGAGATTGATAGAGCACATCCAGTTGTCCTGACCCAGAAAGGGAAGAATGGACTGCAGTGTTACCATCTGTAACTCTGTTTTTTTGACTGAGTTGTTGAGTTTGCTGAGATCCAAAATGGGTCTCCAGTCCACTGTCTTTTTCAAAACTAAAAAGAATCTTGAGTAAGTGCTGGATTTAATTTGATCTTTGGGGACTTCTTGGATGGCTCTTTTTTCTAGCAACCTTTGAACTTCTAGGTTTGCTTGATCCCAAAGACTGGGTGGAACGTCTGGGATTGCATTTTGATTTGTTGGAGGGGGTGGTTGGGAGAAGGGAATTTTGTAACCCTGGATATTATTGACAGTACCCAGGTATCTTCCATGGTTATTTGCCAGGCTTTGGGGTACTGGGATAATCTACCCCCGACTGCCTCCAGAGGTGGGCAGTTGGGCCTCCCTTTAGGAGTGCTGGAAAGGCCTGCCAGAGTCGGTATCTCTGTTGGCCTGATTCTGCAGACCCCCCCTACTGTCAGCGTCTCTCATTGTCATTTCCCCCTCTGCCTCTGGGGGAACTGTCTCCACGTGTCAGGTGAAACTTCCTCAGATTTTCTGAACCACATCTTCCCGCTCTTCTGACATTTGGGGTAAGGTCTAGAGGGGCAGAAAAATATACTCCCATGGTAGAGAGACTTCTGCCATCTCATTCACACCTGGTAATCAACTCTTTTACCGGAGGCCCGAACAGTGACGAGCCACCAAAAGGGGTGTTGGTAAAGGAGGACTTGAAGGGCTCTACAAATTGACAAAGGGGCACCCAGAAGTGCTTGCGCAAAGCAACTCCTGTGCCTGCTGCCCTACTCTCTCCATCTGCTGCATAGGAAGATCATCTGCATGGAGGAGTTAACTATAGATGTCAAGATCGCAAGCTGTGAAGTCGCCTTGCTCTCAGCTCCTTCAGCTGTAGGATCCTGTAGGGTATCTCCTAGTTCCTTCAGGAGATCCCTTTGAAGGCGTGTAAAGTGAGACAAATAATTCAGCCTTCTGAGAGTAAAGGCCGCTGAAGCAAACATACGCTTCCCATACCTGTCTATCATATGAGACTCTTTGTTCAGTGGATGGACAGAAGAAGAAGTCTTCACTGACTCTTTCTTGCTGGCTGCTGCCACCACCATGGCATCAACAGACACACCCTTTAAAAGAAAGGACCTATCCTCTGAAGGAGTTATAAATTTATTGGGCCTCCTCGGAACTGGTTCCATAGTCTCTGGGGAGCTTCAGGCCTTTTGACTCACCAAAGCCAGTAGGAGGTCGAAAGGAGGGGACACCCAAGAGGTGGAGGGTTGGGAACCAAATACATCCAAGTACACAGACTCTTCCTCAGAAGGGGCAAGGGATTTCCAGACACCCCTCTGTCTAAGGATTTCCAGGATGTCTGAAAAAGAGGCATCCTCAGAGGGGGACCGTGGGGACTCTTCTGAGTCCTCCAAGTCTGTGTCCAAAGTGAGGGATTCAGGGGAGTCCAAATGCTTCTTCTTGCATTTTTTCTTCCAAGGGACCTCCTCTGAGGGATGCTCAGGGGAGGTTTCGGAAGATGTGGGTTTACCCAATGGAGCATCTTGGAGCATGGATTCCGTACGCTTGGGGGGGGAGAAGGATTGGAGGCAGACTCAGGCACCAAAATAGTAGAAGCCAATGGGGCTGAGGGTTCAGTGGTCCCAGGAGACAGCACATCACCTCAAAGGCACCCCTGTCCCAGCCCGAAAGAGTCCCCGGCTTCAAAGAGTCCAGAGACCTCCTCTTAACCGAGGGCAATGGCTCAGAGGTTGATGTAGGAGCAGAGCTCACCTGCGCCGAAGCCCAGAGAGGGAGAGTGGGGTCAGACAAGGGTCCAATGCCACTTCCCCTCTTGGAGCCAATGAAAGAGCATTGGCCCCAAGATCCTTCTATAGACCAAGATAACAAAGAGATCAGAGTGGTATTGAGAACCAATAGACCAGTTGTTATCAAAGATGGCGGTTCCACCACAATGACTTCCATGCACTCTGGCTCCGAACTCAAAGGAGTCAGAGGAGGAATCGATAAAAGAGTGGGTTGAGGTGTTGGCGCCAAATCCTTGTGGGCTGGGCTCAATAATAATTTAGCTAATGCCTGCGTCTTGAGAAGCCTTTCTACCACCCTCTCCACATCATGATATGAAAGCCTGGATGATCGAGAGGAATGAGAGGAAGACCTATGACTGCCTGCCACAGACTGTAACAGTGGGAACTGTGGAGCAGACCTTACCAGCTGCAGACAGGGAGACCTGGTTCTTTTGAGAGTCCTGACTGGCTCCAAAACCACTGATGGAGCTGCCAGAGAAAGAGGTTTGTCGGAACCAATGCTCGGAATTGACAAACTCATGGGTTTATCCTTAGATCTTGATGGCTCCGACATAGGAGCCAATGAAGATGATGGCTTAAGGGACTTATCATGTTTTTTTGCTGGCTAAGAACCCTCAATTGGAACATCAAAAGGGCTCTTAAGTAAACCTCATAAAATCAACTTATTCTTTCTGTCTGAAGGACCTGAAAACTAAAAGCATGACATATAGAACATGAGTCCTGCAGGTGTACGACCCCTAAGCAATAGACACACCTCATGTGCCCATCCATAAGGGACATCTTCTGGCAGCATGTCACACTTCTTAAAGCCCGAAGGTTTTGACTCCTTAGGTTCCTTACTATGAGGCAATTACAACTAATACCAACAACAGTAAGAAGAGTAGCTAAAGGAACTTTAAACTCTAAACTTTAATATTTTTTTTTTTGAGAGGAAAGAGAAAGGAGGGAAGGGGAAGAGCCTCTAAGTTAAACGGTGACTCCCCCTACCCAGAAGAGCTTCTAACTTAAATGGCTGCTCCTCTAGAAAGGAGAAAGGGAAAAGAAGGGAAAAAAGCCCTTAAACATAGATGGGGCTAAGAGAAAAAGAACAGGGAATCCTCTAAATCAAATGGGTTCAAGGAAAGGGTTAGGCCTGAGGGAAAAGTACAATGGCAACCGCAACAAAAAGGCAGCAGCAGAAAGGATACAAAGGCACTAGCCCAAGGTGAACACACTCTAAATACTATACTAATAGAAAAGGCTATTTAAATTAAAAAAAACTTTGTCAAAAACCATAGAATAAGAAAATAATTAGCCTGAGCCAGTACAAGCAATCTTGACACTGCAAGCAGCAAACGAGATCTGGGTAACTACCACTAGCCATGTTGGGATAAGGGGCTAGCCTCAAACCAGTAAGAAGCTCTCAAGCTATAGTATATGGCCGCCGGAGCCAAGGTTTGGCTCCAATAGGACAACATAACCTCAGTAATCCTTACAAATCCTCGTTGAGCAAGCAGCATATTAATCTCTCCAATACATCAATACTTTCCCAGGTTTTATTAAATAAAAACTTCTCATATGGTGGTCAGTTCAGCCATAAACTACTAAAAATGGTCTTATCAAGTTTAACAACTTCTGCAGAAGGCAGTGTATCATGAGAGCCACACTGTACAACATCTGCTATATTCCTGGAGTGGACATCTTAAAAAAAAAAAAAAAGATTGTTGAAGTATGTCTCAGAAGCCATGTGTCCATTTATAATACAAATACAAATGTTCAAGACACTTCTGCTGTATATCTTTGAAATAAACACAACATTTTTGTTTCTGTTCTTCCTTCATTGACTTTTCATGACATTTAACTAAATGTAGTGTCACATAAAAATCTTTCCATTCTTAAATATGCCCTAGAGCCTGTAAATACAATCCATTTCTACTGAACAACACCAACCATTGCATTAATTTAATACTGAGGCATAATCTCCTGACACTAAACATTGATAAAACAATACTATGCAATAACCCTCTAACACCATGCATCATTAGAATACCGTGCCATATAAATCCTAACAGCATGCATCAGTATAAATGTACAGTGACATCATCCCCTGATAACATGCATCAATATAATACTGTGTCACATAATCCCCTGACATCATGTATCCATACAAAAGTACTGTGACATAATTCGCTGACACTATACATCAATATAATAATATTGTACGATAATGTCATGATACCAAGAATAAATACAATAGTAATGAAACATAATCCCCTGTTAATATGCATCCATATAATACTGTGCCATATAATCCCTTGACATTGTGTATCTATACAAAAGTACTGTGGCATAATCCACTGACACCATACACCAATACGATAATACTGTACCATAATGCCATGATACCATCAATAAATACAGTAGTACTTGGTCATAATCCCCTGATATATTGAATCAGCATAATACTGTGCAATAATCTGCTGACATGATTTGAGTTATGTATTTATTTATTTATTTAGTTAGATAGTTAGTTATGTATGTATCTATTTGCTTATTTATTTATTTGAGGTTTGATAACCAGATAGTAAAGTTGGTCCAAGGACCTATTTCATCTATAACCTGGCCCAAGCAGGCAGTAACAAACATGCCTCTTAACTGTCCAGATTTTTGCAGAATATGCAGATTTTTTGCCTCATAGGCTTGGTCTGTTCCTCATAAAATTTGTTATTCTTCTGGAAAGTCATTGAGGACTGAAATCATTAAATAATGACAGGTATTTGAATTTCAGACTTCATATCCTTCAGAAAATCCGTATCAAGGCATTTTTTTATTATGCTTTCAATGGTCTAAGTTTATAAGTGCAATATTTGAAATCTGTACCTATTTTTGGCCCTTTGAGTCCCCATTATTTTTGCTTATGTCCAGATTTCTTGTGCTAAGAGGTTGAGAGGCATATTAACAAAGTACAAACAAAATACAGACAGATTACAAAAAGATGCTGCACAAAATGGAAGTAGAGAAAAAAAACCACAGATAAATGATGCAAATTGACTAATACACAAATATATAAAGTACAATGTATAAGTTAAACAAATATACAATAACCCATAAGTGGTTGTGAAGGAGGACTGAAACAAAGGTGAAGTGCTGAATAAAAGTTCCTGTTAATAAAAGGGTAAAGTGTTTGAGTAGGATTCATTTGCTATGAGAAGTGAGTCTATTGTGTAACATTTGTCTAGGGCTGGGAGATATGAAGAAAACATGTAGGAGCAGAGTGTTATGGTATAAAGTGCAGATTGAAATGTTCATACTGTCTGCATATGGTGAAAATAATAACTAAAAATGACTGTTCTCAAAGTAGAACAAAAACGATTACAAGAACAAGGCCCTACTCTGACACTTTTTGCGGAGTATATTTTACAAGAGTGGCACTTGAAAGGGAAAGTTATTTATAAGGTCTGAAAAAAGGAATGTAATAATCAGAGCTTAGAGTTAAGGTGGAAAAGGCAAAGTGCTTTAGCCCAGAGTCAGATTCAACACTACACGACTTAGGCAGTTGCCTTGACCCCACTGTCTGTTCACTGACTCACATTTCTTCTTTAAGGACAAACCCTGCATCACGTATGCAGACTTAACTTTCTCCTTCCCTTCCTTTATGTGTATTTCATCTCAACACACACACACACACACACACACACACACACACACACACACACACACACACACACACACACTGCATGCATAACTTAACTCTCCCTTCTTCTTCTCTTCCACTCTGCCACTGTTCACACACTTAACTTTCCCTTTTGCAAATGCTGCATGTACAGAATCTGCAGTTGTGGAACAATTCTGTTTGTTAAGTGTAACTCTATGTGTGTGTGTGTGTGTGTGTGTGTGTGTGTGTGTGTGTGTGTGTGTGTGTGTGTGTGTGTGTGTGTGTGCACCCCTAGTTTGGCTGACAGGTTAGTTAATTAACTTGCTCAGGCTCAAATCCTGTACCTTCATTACAGTGGAGAAGAGCCTGAATCCTATACACCAACTACCAGGCTGCTCACTAAATTATCAGGGGTGCAGACTCAAGGAATATGAGTTTCATTGCATTTTTAAGGAATATGAGTTTCATTGCATTTTTAAGGAATATGAGTTTCATTGCATTTCATTTCCAAGGAACCGAGTTTCAGTGGATTTTCATTCATTTTCAGTACATTTTCAAGGAATTGTGAGTTTCAAGGGAAAAGAAGTTTACTGCTGCTTATGCTGTTTGTCTTCAATGTTCAGCTGTTTTGATACAAATGGCCATCAGTGTTTGTGCTATCGCATTTGAAAGCAGTGGTAATAGCACAGCAGGTAGCATACGATAAAGAAGGCTGTGGGTTCTACTCCTACACCGTGTAGATGGATTGCTGATACTGCTGTGTTCTTTAAGGGGCGATGGGAATGCTACACATACCTCTCAACCCAAAAACAAGGACAAATTTTAAATATTGCTCTTACAATGTCAGAAATTTGCTACAGTAGCAGGTTTTGTGTTAACATGCATTTTCTGAAGGATTTGAAGTCTAAAATTCAAATTTATGTCATTATTTAGTGACTTCAGTCCTCAGATTATGTCAGTGTTTTGCCAGAAAACCACAACTTTTATGATGAATAGACCAAATATATGAGGCACAAATCTGGGCATTCTTCAAAAATTTGGAAAGTTGAGAGGTATGAATAAGATACTTACAGTAGTAACTATTAATCAGTTGGTTTACCAGCCATTTCCATTTGCAATATTACCAGTTTACCAATTTTTTTTTTTTTTTTTTTTTTTTTATTTAACATAGGCAATTTGTTCTTCAAGTGCAGGAGTTACTGAATTTTTACAGGAAACACTGAAATGTAAAGTTGTTTGCCACCAGCAACCACTTCATTAGTTGCAAATATCTTTAATGTGAAATTATTCAGATGACTTTTACTTCTGCAGGGATTATGAATATTGACTGATATTGGTGGATTGTAATGACAGAAGCTTGAGTGGCCTTTTATGGTTGAAAAGTTCCAAAATGGGTAGTTGTGTCATTATTGGCGCATACGTTTTATTTCATTGCTTACTAGAAAAATGTTCAAAACTACAAATTTAGAGCACAATCTAACAAGTGGTGCTGTATTATACAAGGGATATAATTTAATACAGTCAGGAAGGTGAATCATAGAACACATGCATGTATGCATGGCCCTAAAAATGTGTGCAAAGGGTCTATGATTTGAAGACAGGGAAACTTAATCCGCCATTGGCCGGATGCATTTTCTCTGAATGTGGGTTTCAATGCCATTTTAATGAATGTGAGTTTCACTGAGCAGCCTATTTGTCCCTAGAGGAGTGGTTCCAGCCAGAAACTTGTAGTCTATTGGCCATTTTGGGTCAATTCCTAGCTCTTTTCAGACCCCTGTAATAAAGCCCACTTTAGCGTGTTTTTGCATGATTTAGGGCGGAGTTGCCCACAGAGCACCATCGGGCAGCGCCGGTTAAACAAGGTTAAACTATTTCTGGCTCCGTAAAGTCTGCTCTTCAATTTTTCCCTTAGAACTTCTCTACTTGCAATCTAAACAGTCTATTCTCTATCTCAAAAGCTCAGCACTTGCTCCTAAAGCATTTTTATATAGGTAAAGTACTTATATACTAAACAAAGTACTACATTAGCCTAGAATCCCCTTGAGTACCCATTTCCCTATAGGTCCCTTCTGACTCAGTTACACAGCAAACTTTTTCACTTTTTCTAGCATGTTGAAGGGTCAGTTGCTAGCGTCCTCTCCTGTTCAGCTGGTGAATCTGGGCATCTTGAGACAATGTTACAATTGCCTCATGTACACAGACAACCCACTCCTTCTCCGACAAAACACAGATACATGTGAGAGATGCAACTATATAGCCAAACTGGAGGCTGAGCTCTCTCAACTCAGGACTGGCAAGACCAGACAGGAGGAGAAGGAAACCACGCACACCACAAACCCAGTTTCACATAGAACTATCACAACTGCAAAACAAACACATAAACACACAAAGACATACTCGGAGGCACTGATCAAAAATCTACCAAAACTACAGAGGCCTCCAAAGCAGACACCCAAGCAACTGTCACCTCAAGACATAAGACATGCAACACATAGTTCTCAAAGTCAGTGTGCTAAACAGTCACAGCTCTTAAGGCCAAACACAATGCCAGACACACTTGTTATAGGTGACTCCATAGTCAGATACACTGATGTCCCACTCACCAGACTGAACAAGGAAAAGATCACAGTAAGCTGCCTGTCAGGCGCTAGAATCCGCCACATAACACAAGCACTCAGGTCACTCCACAGCAAGTACAAGTATGACTCAGTCATTGTCCATGCCGGTGTGAATGACCTGAGACATACCTCCCTGGACTACATGAAAAGAGACATAGAGGAGCTCTCAGATTATGTAGCCCAGGCCGGTGTGACCCTGACCCTGAGCAGTATCCTACCCTCACCAAGAATGATGCCACAATACAGAGACAAAATGATCAGCTTTAATGATTGGCTTAATTACTGGTGTCATTCTAAGGGGATACAATGTCTGTCTGCCTGGGATGACATGCTTGACAAGCCACGCTGCTTCGCAAGGGATGGCTTGCACCTGTCACCCCTGGGCTTCCGGATATTGGCAAAGGCTCTTGCCACCCCCATAGTGCCTTTTTTAGGCAAGGCTCAAATGATAAACCTACCACCCTAGAAAACAAAAATGGAGAAAAACTAAGGGTAATACTGCTCAATGCCAGAAGTCTAAACCTCAAGATGCACGCCTCAAGCCCTCCTCAGTATGGAGAACATCGATGTCTGTGCTGTGACTGAAACCTGGTTCAAGGCTCCTGAGAGCACCCCAGCACTATCAGGTTATACCTCATATCAGCCCCAAAATCCGGACCGAACCACAAAAGGAGGGGGAGTATCCATATTCATAAAGGATACCCACACCTCCAGGTTAGTGGCAACGCATGAAGCATCGGAGACCATCCAGGTGCAATTAACCATAGGTAAAACTGCCCTACAGTTTGTAGCATGCCACAGACTACCCTCTCAAACTCAGGAAACCCACACAGCCTTCCTGAAGACACTGGAGAGTATGGATGTCTCTCCAAACACCATCATATTGGGTGACTTCAACTACCCAAACATAGACTGGGAACATTACTCAAGCCCCAACACCCTAGCCCAAAGGTTCCTGGAGTTCATAAACTCAAATGCTATGGAACAACTAGTCACCATTCCCACAAGAGGAGAAAATATACTAGACCTGATCATCACAAACATGGGGACAAAATGCTCCACACCGGAAGTATATCCCTCATTGGTGAGATCAGACCATAAATTAATCTCACTGGAGATCCACATCCCGCCCCCAACCCCAGCAAAAAAGACCACAGTGAAGAACTTCTCAAAAGCAAACTTCACACTTCTTAAGACTGGAGTGGTATCCTTCAAGGCCCCGAGCCAGTGGAAACCACAACCCACACTGCTGAAACCCTTACAAATGCCTTCTACGAGCACCTCCAGGAATGTATGGATCAAGCAATCCCTAATAAAATCAAGACCCTTTCCACCAAAGGCAGGCGCCCAGTCTGGTGGACCCAGCCATAAACAAACTCTACAACAAGAGGAGAAAGCTACTACATGACAGAGCAAAATCCCTAAAAGGGAAGGCATCTCTGATCACTACTAGCAAAAAACTACGATCACTCATAAAATCATCCAAGGCCAACTTTGAGAGAAAAATCGCTAATGACACAAAAGACAATCATAAGGCCTTCTTTAGCTATGTTAGAAACCTGGGTGGAAACTCCCAGATATGCTCAGAATTAGTCCAAAATGATACAAAAATCACTGAACCCACAGACATTGCCAACATACTGGCAGACAGGTTCAGTGCAAATTTCTCCCCTCCCTCCCCCCCAAAAGGAGAAATATCTATCCCACCAGAGTCTAGCCTCCCAAATATCTCAGATGCCCAGGTGAGAGCTGCTCTCTCTAAAGCAAAAAACACAGCATCAATGGGACCGGACGGTGTCCCCGGCTGTGTGCTACACGAACTCAATGAGGAACTAAACCCACACATAAGGCTGCTGTTTAATCTTAGCCTTACTACAGGATACATACCCAAAGAATGGCGTACGGCAACTGTGGTCCCACTCCACAAAGGCGGTGCTTCTACGGACCCCGGAAATTACCGCCCCATAAGCTTGACAAGCCTTGTCTGCAAAGCTATGGAGAGGATCATAATAGAACTCATAAATAAAGACATTGGGGACCTACAGATACTGGATCCTACCCAATTTGGCTTATGCCTCTTGAACTTGGTCGACTTTTTCGAAACAGTCACTAAGGCCATTGATGAGGGTAAGGCAGTTCACACAGCCTACCTTGACCTAGCAAAAGCGTTCGACACAATACCCCACTCGGGCATCATAGAAAAGCTCACCAGCTTAGATGTAAACCCATATGTCACAAGATGGGTTGCAAACTGGCTCAAGGACAGAACCCACAGGGTTAGAGTTGCTGGTGCCATGTCAGACTCTAAGCCGGTCACGAGCGGTGTCCCACAGGGCTCAGTCCTGGGCCCCCTCTTGTTCGGCATTTATTTTTCTGAAGTGCAGGCAAACATAGGGGATTGTGGCTGACAAAATTTGCAGATGACTGCAAACTGGGCACCATAATTGACACTCCATCAGACACAGACATCCTCCAGAGAGGTCTCATAAAATGGATAACTGGTGCCAGAGCCATGGCCATAAGCTAAATGCCAAAAAATGTATAGTCATACCCTTTGGGAAAAACAAGGTAACCCCTAATTACCACATAGGTGGTAATCCATTAAACACGGAAGACGTTATCAGGGACCTGGGGACCCAAGTTGACAGTAACCTCTCTTTGACACTCACATTGCCAAAGTGGTTAGGAAGACCTTCTACATTGCCCACCTGATCATGAAGGGATTCACATCCAGATCAGGAGAGGTCATTGTACCCCTGTACTCTTCACTTATCAGACCAATGATTGAGTACAACGCCCCATTCGGAATGTACCTTACCCGACACCTGCAGCAGTTGGAAAGACCCCAAAAGTTCCTCACCAAAAGGATAAAGGGGCTCAAACATATGTCATACGCTGCCCGACTGAAGAAACTCCAGCTCTATTCAGTTGCATACCGCCTGCTCAGAGGTGATCTGTCCCTGACATGCAAGGCCATGTCCAACCTGGAATTAATGGACATGCTCCACCTCAAAAAATTCAAATCCACCAGAGCCACGAGAGCAAGAGACTTAAACCTCAACACGGATATAAATAGGACGTGCTGGAGGGACAGATTCATCACCCAGAGACTCCCTACACTATGGAACAGAATCCCAGTCCATGTGAGGCAGAGCCCCTCACTGACTCTGTTCAAGAGAAATCTTGACGAGTGGATGGGAGATCGTAGGTTTACCCCGGGAATCATCTCTGTGTCACTGCTGGACAGAGGCACAGCAAACTAATGGGTATAGTATTCTCATCCTAAGGGGCGGTGAAAGCCACACACACTCTGGCTAGGCTTATAAATGCCCTAGGGCAGATAGCCTAGTATGAACCTATGAACCTATGAACCTATAAGGGCAGATAAGCTTTCTATTCATGCTAAGTCTGTTTTCATTGTGAGGCTGTATTTTGTTTATAAAATGGCTGTCAGGGTTTGTGCTATAAAATTTGAAGTAAATGTTTTAAATTAAATCCAAATAGCTGCAATAATCGTAGAAGTAAAAAAGAAAATAGTACACATACTGACAGGTTTGAACTGTATGTTAACTAGGAAGAAATAGCCAAGTAATGGGATACTGCAATGGCTGACAGGGGGAGGTGGCCCAGTCGATTACCCTACCTAGGGCACCATTTGACCTTGATACGGCTCTGCTTTAGTCAGCATTTCTGAAGCACTTAGATTTGTTTTCCTTTAGAAAGTGAGAATGAAGAGACTTACAAGAAGTAATATTTTAGCTTATATGATAGATTCCGGTAGCAAGTTTAGAGAAGGAACTTTTAAATGTAGCAAGGGTAAAAGATGGTCTATAAAGAAGGAGTGAGTTCGAATTCTGAAGGGAATAGTTTGTTTTTGATATGAACTTTACTGATCGGGGAGGACAGTATCCTTGATTAAGAAGTTCACAGGTTAGAAGAAGTGAGACCCTGTCAGTCATTATTAACCATTTTCTTATACTAAGTATAAGGAATTGACGTCCAGTTTTATTGGAGATGTGAATGAAAGGGAGAATTTGATTTTCAAGTTTTTGAAACTGAATGCTATTTTATGAAGATCTAAGGGCAATGACAGACCAAAATTCAAGCATGGATGGAAGAACATTAATAGCTGTGGCTTATCAAGTCTCTGCAGTAAGAAGATAAGAGATTATGTAGGACAGCCTTAGTTGAGCTAAAACTTTGTGAATTTGGGTTTTGGCAAATTTGTTAAAGGAGACAAATGTGAGGCCTAGATATCTGTGTTCATTGATGAAGGGTAGTGGGGAACCTGTTGGATGTGTAATGGTAAGTTTCTGTATTGGCTTTAACATTTGCTGTGCTCCAAAAATCATTAAGGAGTTTTTTTCTGCTATAGACTAGACATTTATGTATATGAAGCCTGTTCCAAATGGCTATATAGTTGGGTCTGAAGTTTGTTTTGTAGCCCAGAAGGAGTCTAATTACCTCTAAATAGAACAAATAATAAAATAGAGGAGGCAGGTGGACTGAGCGAAATCCTAGGAAGTGTATGCATTAATATGATAATTTTAATTCTGTGCCATAATCCCCTGACAACATGCATCAATATAACAATATTGTGGTATAATCCCCTGATACCATGCATCAACATAACAGTATTGTGGCATAATCCCCTGACAACATGCACCAAAATAACAATATTCTGTCATAATCTCCTGACCCATGCATCAATATAACAATATTGCACATTAACCTCCTGATATTATGCATTAATATAATAATATTGGGCCATAACCTCTGACACCATGGACTGATATAATAATATTGTACCATAAAGTTCCTAACACCATGTATCAAAATAACTATATTGTGCCATAATACCCTGACATCAAACATCAGTATAATAATACTGTACCATAATCCCCTGACATCATGCATTAATATAATACTGTGTGATATAATCCCATGAAACCATGCATGAATGCAATGATTCTGACCATAATCCTTTGATACCATGAGACAATATAATAGTGAGACATAGTTTGCCAACATTATGCATTGATATAATGGTACTGTACCATAACCCCCTGACACCATGCATAAATATGTAATCTCCTGACTCCATGCATCAGTATAACTGTACTGAGCCACAATCCACTGACATCGTGTTTCAGTATAATACTGGGCCAAACTCACCTAACATCATCTGTTGATGTAATAGTATTTGTCCATAATCCCTGATACCATTTATTTATATAATAAACTGTCTTTCGGCTTTTCCCAGTTAGGAGTCACCACAGTGGAACTCCGGTCCGCTAATGATTGGCAGTAGATTTTTACGTGCTGGCTTGCCGGGCCTAATGCACAACCTTCAACAAAGGAACACCCATTCACGTATGTCGACACACAGAAGATGTTCTGAGAATCGAATATGCAACGTCTAACTGTGAGGTGACAACACTACCGCAGCACATAATAATAATAAACCAAAATCCTCTTAACACTATACATTGATATAATAATCCTGAGCTATAATCCCCTGGCATCATCCATTAATATTATAATGTGCCATAAACCTCAGATACAATGCATTGATATAAAAATACTGTGCCATAATTTTCTGACAACATGTGTTGATATTAATACCTTGCCATAATCCCCTGATAAAATGCATCAGTATAATAGTACTTAGCCATAATTCCATGATACTGTGCATCCTAAAATCCTAGCATCCTAAATCATAGAAAATACAAAGCACCCAGGCCATGTGGCCATTTCCACCTTGCCAGTACCAGCCCTTTAACCTTACCTCCTTTTTTAAGAAGCAATAGGCCATATATGCCAAGGATGAACTTCTGAATAACCATCCAATTGTCTAACTCCTTTTAAAGGGAGGCAGTGATACTGCTCAAGCTTTTAGATCAAGAAATCTGGACGAAGCCATAAATAAAGAGGGGGACAAAGGTATGAAAATAGGGACACTTTTTAAACATTACAAACTTAGAAAACAGTGAGAATAACAGGTTTTGCTTTAGCTTGAATTTGCTGAAGGATATGAAGTCTGAAACTCAAATGTCTGCAATAGTATTTTTTTACTTCAGTCCTCAATGATTTGCCAGTGATTTGCCAGAAAAACAAATGTTATGAGAGACAGACAAAAAATATGAGTCAAAATTCTGGACGTTGTGTGAAAATCTGAACAGTTGAGAGGTATGAAGGTAGAGTGTATCCCATTGCTTGATTTGGATTGAAAGTTTATTCCAAAAAGGGGTAGTTGTTTCATGATGAAGCTGTCTCTCCACTGTGATCTCTTTATTTGCTAATACAGGTTCAGACTTCTGGATGTAGTGTTGCTGGATTGTTTGTTTTGCTCAGACATAATAGGCCTTGGACTGCTAGAGCCCTAATCGTCTGAAAAGTAAGGCACACATTTACATTTATTTATTTAATTATTGACATTTGTTAACTGGGAAAGTCTACTGGGTCAAATGACCTATTTTTCAGTGGAGGCCTGGAGAGAAAAACTCCACAAACATTGTATAGTACAAAGCCTAAAAACATACATAATCTTATATAAAAGGTACATAGGATTGTTAAAAGAGGTGTATATATTTCCAACATATGGAAAAATGTGTTTCATTGAAAATACACTAAAAGAGTCACAAATACAATGTTGATTATGATAAAAAGAGGCTGGTAATAGATATTTTTTTTTTTTGCTCCTAAGGAGTTTATAAGACATTGCCTCCAGCCTCAACTGATAGCTCAGGTTTTTAGTTCTGTGATCTTTTATTAGTATACTTTGAGGTATATCCAGCTGCTTGCTATGTTTAGTAAAAAGCATCTCAAAGAGGGCATTATACTCTGTGATGGGCTTGACCAGTGCAGAATAAATAGGGTTAATTACTCATTTTAATTTAGAGGAGATACCTTTTGCAATCAAATGTGCCAAGTAGAAGGCTTTCCTAATCACTGTTACAACATGATGATCAAAGGAGAGGTAATTATCCACCATGTTCCAAGATCTTGTTAAATGTCTTCATTTTATTGTAGGGTGTTGTCTATACTATAAGTTGGGTCTACATGTGATAATATTGCACTATTTAGTGCTTAGTGTTAGACAATTTTCTGAGTACCAGAAGTTGTAGTTTCTGCATGTCAGAAGAGGATTTTTAGGGTGATATCCAGTTTACAGTCCTTCCTTAACTTAGTTAACCAGAGATCCCCATTTTTTATTTGGAGATCAAGAAATATATGCTGAATAGTAGACTTCCTATTAAGGATCCCTGGGGGATTCAGTTGGTTACCTTCACGCTCTCTGAAGATGTGCCCACTGCCCTCACTGTGTGGGTTTTGTCCCACATTAAATTGGAAATCCACCTAACTACAAAAGGACCAGTATGATGTTTATTTAATATGTTAATTATGTCAATATATGGTATAAAATGGTATGGTATGGAATGAAATGCCTTGGCAAAATTAAGATATGCTGTGTGGACAGCATGACCATTATCCACACCTTGAGTTACTCTCTCAAAGTTTACCAGATTAGTTAGACAGTATCGACCCTTAGCAAAGCCAAGGTGCTGGGATCAAGTCTTATAAGATTTTTTTGCATCATAGATAACCAGGTTAGTTATAACTTGCTCTGTGGTTTTGCAGATGAGGCCTGTCAGGCTAATGGGTCTGTAGTTTCTGTGGTATGTGCTGGGGACACCCTTGTGAAGAGATATCACAACTGTTGTATACTATACATCAGTGACAAAGTCAGAGGCTAATCTTAGATTAAATATCTGTAGGAATTGGCCCACCAATGCATATTTATTAGTGTGCAGCAGGCAGCTGGGTATGTTATCAAGTCCCATATTTCTCAACATCTAAGTGCAAGAAATCTGGACAAAGCCAAAAATAACGGGAAGATAAAGGTCCATAATCAAGGACAGATTTAAAATATTGCTCTTATAAATTTAAAATGTGGCACAAATAATAGGTTTTGAGGTAGCATTCATTTTCTGAAGAATAGAAAGTTGGAAACTCAAGTTTATGTCATTAGTTACTGATTTTAATTCAAAATTATTTGCCAGAAAATCACAAATTTTATGAGGAAGAGACAAAAAATATCCAGCAAAAATCTGGAGAGTTGAGAGGCATGCCCAGAGAATGTAAGTTGTGTTTTATTTCTGCAAAAGATTTGGTGGAGTGCACTCCCCCCCCCCCATTTAAGGCATAATATGGAGGAGAAGAAAGGTAAGTCTCTGTAGGGAAACAAGTTTATGTTTGCTACCACAGGTGCCAGAAGCTGTTGAAGGCTGGGAGGGGGGGGGGGGTTGGGTGAGAGAGGCACTTAGTGATCTAAAAAGGGCAGTTTTTTAAAACTATTTTCTACCTCAACATAGGTTCACTTAGAGGACATTTTAAGTTTAGCCAATGTGTGATCATACCATAGATAATTTGATGGGACCCATGTAAGAGATGCAGCATTTATGAACTGTGTTTATCTATTAGTAACACAAAGGGCAATCCTGGGGTACATTTTCTATTACCCATCCTTAGATCCAAGTTGCACTTGAATATGGACAGGGATGAGCTTTGTTTTACCTGTATGGAAAGTCTGTTCTGGAAAAGTGGTATCCTCTGTGATATATCTCCTTCTCTCCACATCATTCTGTTTAGATACCTAGACCGAGTATTTCTGATGCCATTTGACTTGCTGATGTTTAGTAGGTCCATAAGTATTGGGTTGGAGGAAGCCTTGTAAGCCAGACACAGGTCACCTCTTAGCACTCTGTAGGATACCAAGTACAGTGATAAGGCTTTAAGGTGGCCCATGCTATACCTATTGTTTAGGACATGTATCCTTTTAGTAAGGTATCTCTGTGGGCATTCCAGTAGTTGCATGTGTCTGGACAGATACATGTCAAAGTGGGCATTATACAAAATGGCTGACCTAATGAGGGCATTGTAAAGGGGGACAATAACATCTCTAGATCTAGGTGCAATCAATTTGTTTATAAGCTGTGCAATATAGAATGGCTTTCGTATGACACTGGGCACATGTTGGTTCAAAAATTAAATCACTATCGACATAAGTTTCCAAATGCCCAAACAACTGGCTGAAGTCTTGGGGGGGTATTTTCAGTTTGCTAGTTACCTGGGATAGATGACTTCCCAAAGGATATAATGTATTTGTTGGAGTTTAGTTTCAATTCATGATCCTGGCACCAGTTATTGTTTGGGTAAAACCTTCTGCATGATGGCTAAGTTGTTTGGAGATTCAGTAACTCCACCTAGCTTACAGTCATCTCAGACTTAGTCATGAAAAGTGTTAAATAAAATCAAGAATTCAATACACAGGAGGTTCAGATTCAAAAGTTTACTAGTGTACACCAGGAGGCAAAAAACGTACAAGTACATAATTTTGTCTGACATGAAACAGGAAGCACACAATTTTATATAGGTTTAACATTTAAGCTATGCCCACCTTACTGATGTGATATGTCACAGGGCATCTATATCATTTTAGCTTACAGTCTTCTATTCATAAAGCTGTTGATGCTGTATATTTAAAAAAAAAAACTTTTCCTCTAGATGCAATACGGCCTTGCTATCCAGCTGGTCAGACATAATGTCTTTCTGTAAAGTTACTTCTTCAAGGTTTCATATCAGTTCGAATACAATAGCAGATTCAGTCTTTTAATAATCTTCTTTGTTCTCTGTTACACTTTCCTACCAGCTGCATGCTTATCTATACAAGGCCAAATCATTCCAGCAGGAAAGAGCAGAAGATTTCATTATTTCACACATTTAATTTCCTGACCCAGCAGATAATCACTTGTGAAAAGCATAAACATTAAAACTTGCTAAGCTAGCATCTGCCAGGGTTGAAGGTCAGTTTTGCTTCAAGCCACACTGCAGTTTCAAAACTACTTACATTTACACATGAATTAATCCTTACTATTATATGATTAATAAAATAAAATGCATTATATACTACTTTGCTTTTAAACTAGCATTTCTCATATATTCAAATATACATTTTTCTAACATTTTCCCCCCTATTAATGCTTTTTATTCTATTTTGAAGCATGCATAGTGTCATTTCATCTCCCAACCTTTTCCACTTAGGATTTTCAGCTAGGTGAGTCATTCAATCTATACTTCAGAAAAAATGTCATCTGAGATCAACTTTTCAATTTCAATATCTTGGTACAAAGTTTCAGTAACAGATACATCAATAAAATCTTTGATTAATCTTTTCATGCAGGGAATTCCACAGCAAACACATGCTCCTATTAGGAGTATACCCACACAAATGGCAATCAGAATATTCATTAGGATGGAACCCCACCCCCCAAATAGATTCTGGAAAAAGTCCGTCAGTGGGTTTGGGCCTGGTTCAGTCATGGCCGATACTTGCTGAATTACCTCTAGGTGATTATTAATTTCATGCCTATTGTCTGGTATGTACACACAGCATTCTTCTTTGATAAGCACGCACGTACCACCTCTCACCGCTAGGGTGAAGTCAAGAGCCATCCGATTTTGTAGCACAACAGTTCTCATTGCATTCAGTTCATCAGTCACCAGTTCTAAGGCAAAAAGTTGCATTACTCATTACTTCGAGAAGTTTCGACAACTTTCTCAGCTCCCAGATCGATTTGACTGCTCCATAGGCTGGGAATATTCCTGCCCAAGATATAACACTGTCACTCAAGTCCATATGAGTCAATTTGCTTTTATCTTTCACTGAATTGTGGTCTTTCCAGCCAGCTTCGATCTTTACAACTGGATTCACAGGTTTTTCAACTGAACCTTCGGGTTTTCGGGCTGCTTCTCTCACGTTTCGTATCTTACCCAAAGGTAATTCTGCAGTATGTCTTATTGCTGGAACCAAGTAACCCAAAAAACAACTGCCGGACCAATTCTCAGGTAACCATTTATACGCCTTTTTCCCACAAATAAAATAACAGTTTTCTACTTTAGTACTAATACGCATCAGCCCTGCATGAAACATTTTCTGATCTATAACTGACAATTGTTTAAACAAAACTGGATTCTTGCGAATGTCATTCATGGTTGTTTTCAATGAGTTCAAATATGAGTCATAATTAGTATTGCAAAAAGTATTGCCATTACTATTCTTAATGTAACATCGGTAAGATATGGTTATATTACAATTGCTCCAGCCCACCTGGAGGGTATCATTTTTATAACAACATACAATTCCTTTTTGTGTGACAGGTAAAAATAAAGCTATTTTGTCCTGTGATCTCACAGTTCCTGTATCGAAGAGTAAATTCTCCCAAGTCTCATTTATCCCTAAAGGGACAGCGGACATTATCAGTCCTCCATATGCTGTTGGTATAGGTGTACAAACCCAGCAATTTGAAATGTTCATAGTCTCTGCATATACACGTTTCATGGCTAGGTATGTGTTAAAATTTGGATGCCAGTCTATAGATGTTTCATCACGCCTTCCCACTTTCACTTGTGTGGTTGTGTGTAGAATAAACCACAACAAGAGGAAAACTGTCACAATTACAGTCAATAAATGTATACTCAACAAAATGATTATGCAACATCTCTGGGGCTGATCTAGATTTCTATTCACTTTGTTTTTGGCCATCTCGGTCTGGTTGTGTATCAGTCACAAAGTTTTTATCAAGTTGAAAGTTTTTTACCGGTTTGCAGTGTGTCAAATGAACCCAAGACGTCCTCTCGGCCACTCTGACTGCAGTAGGCATTGCCAACAGAACCTGGTACGGTCCTTCCCACTTTGGACTTGTCCAATTCTTCCTTTTCGTCACTTTCAGCCAAACATACGTCCCCGGGGCCAAGACTGCTTCCACCGGTCTGGTCTGTTCCTTATCTGAAAAAGAGTTAAACTGCAAAACAGATTTATTTGTTAACAGTTTCCTCATATAACTAGCTAATGAACTGTCAGCCTCTTGCTCTGCAGGCATGAGAGCTTTCCACTGAGGCACATAATATGCTGTCCCAAAAACCATTTCAAAGGAAGTCAAACCCTTTACATTTGGAACTGTTCTCATACTCAGCAGTACTAAAGGCAGACAGTGTATCCAATTCTTTTGGGTCTACTCAACTAGCTTCCTAAGCTTACTTTTAAGGGTACCATCGTACCTTTCCACCAGTCCTGCTGACTGTGGGTGGTAAGCACAATGGTTCTTTAAGGAGATACCAAAAAAATCTCCCAAGTTGGTGGATTGTCTGGTTTATGAAATGTGTGCTGTTGTCACTATAAATCCTTTCCGGAATGTCAAATCTAGGATTTACTTCTTTTATCAGGGCTTTCGCCACTGTTGCTGCATCCAGGTTTTTGGTTGGAAAAGCTTCTACCCATTTGGAAAACATGTCTACAATAACTAAACAAAACTTTTTCCCTTCACATTTATTTAATTCTATGAAATCCATACAAATAGTATGGAACGGATACGGTGGTATAGGAAAACTTCCTTGCTTGGTTTTAAATGCCCCTTGTGCATGATGCTTGTTACAAGTATGACAAGCTGCACAAATTTTTTTTGTGTAGTTTGTGTATCCATATGTTTGGAATATTCGATTTACTAACTGTACCATCCCCCCTGTTGAGACATGGCACTGCCCATGGCTCAACAAAGCTGCATATCTAAATAAATTAGACGGCAATATCTGTTTTCTTTCTTTGGAAATGTACAGTCCATTCTCAAGAATTGCACCTCATTTTATCCATTTTTGTTTTTCTGCTTTTGTAGTAAGCATCTGCATTGTTTTTAACATGTCTAAATCTAAAATCTCAGAGGGTTGTAATTCCTCATTTAAAAGTAAAGTTTCTGAGTCTGAGGCTGCTTGCTTTGCAGCTGCATCAGCTCGTGCATTGTCTTTCGAAATCTTATCCTGTTGTTTTATATGAGCTACACATTTACAAATAGCTACTTTGGTAGGTAACTGAATAGATTCTAATAACTCCAAAATAAATTGCGCATGATTAATAGGTTTTCCACTAGATGTTATCATTCCTCTATTTTTCCATTGTTGTGCAAATACATGCACTGTAGAAAAAGCATACTGACTATCAGTATATATGTTTACACACTTGTTTTTTGCTAAAGTACATGCCCTCGTCAAAGCTATCAATTCTGCTGCTTGTGCAGATAAGTTATGTGGTAAGGATTGGGCTTCTAGAATTTCAGTGTCTGTAACTACTGCATACCCTACCAGATTCTTCCCTGTAGGACCCCTTCTGCATGAGCCATCCACGTAATATGTCACCTCGGCATTATCCAAGGGCATATCTGTGAGATCTTGTCTAGGTAAAGCTAACTGTTCAATTTCCTGCAGGCAGCTGTGTGGTGTGCCATCTGCAGGAGTTGGAAGTAATGTTGATGGATTTAATGTCGTACATCGTTCAATTGTCATATGAGGTTGGCTCAGCAGTATAGTCATACATGAAAGATGTCTAGCAGGAGAAAGGTATGCCACTTTTTCTTGCAGTAATATTATTGCAACTGCATGAGGCACTCTCAATGTGAGAGGGTGGAATAACACCACTGAGGCTGAAGCCTGTACTGCCATTGCAACTGCAACTACTGCTTGTACACAGTGAGGCAAAGATCATGCCGCTGGGTCTAACTGTGATGAATAGTAGGCTATGGGGCGTTGCTTGTCCCCATGTTGTTGCGTCAATACTGACGTCATATATCCTTGTTTGCAATCTATGGTCTGAAAAAAACATTTGTGATAATTTGGAAGTCCTAAAACTAATGAAAAAGCTATCAACTGCTTCAACCTGCAGAAAGCCGTTTCTGCTTGGGTTGTCCATTGTAAAATACCTTGTGCTGCCATTGGTGTCTTATATATCAAGTCAGTCAGTGGAGCAGATTCCAAGGCATAATTTGGTATCCAGCTCCGGCAGAAATTAGTTGTACCCAAGAAAGACATCACTTCCTTCTTGGTTGCTGGTTTAGGTGCTTGCAAAATTGCTGTTTTTCTTTCCTCATCTAGTATTCTACCTTCATTGGATATTACATATCCCAAGTATCTAACTTGTTTTCTGCAAAGTTGTGACTTACTTTTGTTTACTTTGTGTCCTTGTGTTGCTAAAAATTTCAATAATGCCACAGTATCTTCCCTGCATTGTTGCTGGGTGGGGGCTGCTAGCAAGATGTCATCTACATAAAGTAGAATTTGACTACCTCCCGGTGGGGTAAACCCTGCCAGGTTGCTAGCCATTTCTTGTGCAAATATTGTTGGACTCTCACAATATCCCTGTGGTAGTCGTGTGTATGTATGCCTTTTACCCTGAAATGTAAATGCAAACCAATATTGACTATCAGGATGTATAGGTATCGAGAAGAAAGCATTGCTGATATCTACCACAGAGAAATACTTCTGTTGTGGTTTTAGATAATTTAACAAGGTATGTGGGTCTGGCACTGTAGGTGCTCTAGTTATTACTGCATTATTTACAGCTTGTAAATCTTGTACCATCCGCCATTCCCCATTCGCTTTTTTAACAGGAAATAGGGGTGTATTACATGGTGAATCAGGAGATTCTACCAGTACTCCCTCTTTGAGTAATGCTGCTATTATAGGCTTAATTCCTATTTCTGCATCCTTTCTCAAAGGGTATTGTCTTTTCTGTGGTCTAAAAGCTGACTTTGGGGTAATTGTAACTGGTCCTGCTGTTCGAATAAGTCCTACATCTGACTTGCCTGTTGACCAAAGAGTTGTTGGAATTTCACATAAGGCCTTTTCTTCTTCTTCTAATAAAAATGCTAATCAGCTGTCCTCGCTAGATGCAAGTGTACAGCTGGATGTGTCTGTGTCAACCAATTCAGTTTTTGTTTCTGTATCCCTTGTTCTGACAGTTCTAAATCAGTCTGTTTCTCCCATCTTGTTACTTTTTCTCCTAAGTCTGCCCATTTTACACTTTTATTCTTTGTCAAGCTGACATGTGGTAATCGATTTGATCTATATATTGCAAGGAATTCTTGAGATAATGAACAGCTGACTACACTGTTCCCCTCAGTATCCCAGTACAAAGTACGCAATACTAGTCTAGTTGCATGATTTCTGAATAATTCTTGCTCATATTCTCTATCAGGTCCTGGTATAGTACAGTAGTATAGAGTACAGTGTAACAAATGCTGTCGATCAGTGTCGAGGGAGGGGGCTTTACTGATGGCTACGTTCATCAGTTCCTCGGTTACTGCCTCTGGACCAGTCATGACTAGGTCCTGGCTGTACCAGTAAAAAGTTTCACCCTCCGATCGCACTACAAAGGTATCCATTTGTCTCTGTGCCTCCATGCCTTGTACAGTTGGAACTACTGCTATGCCAAATATCTGCATAAGGTCCCTGCCCAATAGGTTTACTGGACACTTTGCAGAAACAACAATTTTACTTCTCTGGGTCATACCTGAAACAGGGTCAGTTATTGCTATATCATGGGAAAGTGGTTCCCTGTATAGCTGGCCATTTGCGGCGTTTACTAGTATATAATCAGGTGATTCGGAATGTTCTGGTAACTTGGAGGGGTGTATCAAAGTCCGTGATGCTCCTGAGTCACACAGGAATTTGACTTCCCTTCCCTCCACCAGAAGTGTAACTTCCGGTTTTGTATCTGCTAAGTAGAGCTCTAAGCTCAATAATGCCAAGTCCAAAATTTCACTTTCTTCATCCTCCATATCTACTTGCACTTCCTCTACTCCTTCTATCACATTTACGTTTGTTTTCTGTTTATTAACTTTTCTTGATGATTTCTGACTTTCACATGATGTATCTTCACTATCATATAGTCAGTCCTCATCTCCCTTATCTTCTGAAATTACCTTTTTTGTTTTGCTTACAATCCCTTGCTAGATGTCCCTTTTTCCCGCACTTGAAGCACTCACCTCTCTTTTTCCTCTCTTCAAAATCTTCTGATCATTTATCAGACTGTTTGCTTCCCTGGGCATTCTTCTTGCCCTTTTTACCTGACTGCAATACAAATACTTCAGCTCCGTCTTCAGCAGTGAAGACTTGCGCCTTATTTTTCTTTTTACTAATAAAATGTCTTTCAGCATGTCTAGCGTATTCAAGTAAGGCTTGTAGCCTCCCTGTTCGATGGTCTATCATATGCTTTGTAATAAAACTACTAATAGGTGTAATGCAACCTTTCAAAAATGCATTTTTTAATTGTTGTTCATACGGGGAGTCATTTGTTTGGTTCTCAGGAACCAACATACCGCTATGATTATTAAAACATTCTAATAATCTAGCATAATACCCATCTATCATCTCATTTTCCTGTTGTATGCATTGATTAATGCAAGTCCAGTCTGCTCTAGGTTTCCATTTCTCAGAGATTCGGTCTGTCAGACCTTTCACTCTGTTGTCTAACTCTGCGTCACTATGTGGGAGGGGTTTAAGCTCTGCATTACGAGGATTCCAGGTGCCACAAATCATGTGCCAATCTGGACCTATAATTTGTCTTACTACTTTTTCTACTTCTTCCCCATTCAAGTGGTAACTCAATCTCATGCCTTGTAAATCTTCTAAAAATTTCGTAAAATTAACTTTCGGATGGGGAATTTCCTCAGTAGCCTTCCGGATATCCTCCGGTGTCCATGGCCTGTATACTAAGATTGTTGGGTCCTGCCCTTCCTGTTCTGCCTGAGGATTTGGAACTTCTATAATTGGGCATATTTCCTCCTCACTCTCATCCTGTAGGTTTCTCTCTATTTGATATGATTCTGTGTCCCTATGTGTTTTACGCGTTCAGGGCCTAGTTTTAATAGGATCTCTAACAAATGGTTGTGGTCTTGCTGAAACTTCAGGATAACGCGGAGGCAGACCAGCCTGTTCACTCGCTTCATATCCTGAAAAGGGTAAGGGAGGGGGCACGGGAGGAGGAGGGGGAGCTGTCGCTATTACCAAGTTATTATCCTCTTTGTCTAAGAATAATGTTTTTGAATTTTTCAGCTTCTGCTCTCTACGATTTACTTCCTCAATCCACCTATGTGCCTGAGGAATGCCTAATTGGTGTTGCTTTTTTGCCTGACCTCCCGCATCAGATATAAGCTGTTTAAGGAGTTTAACTAGTGAAGTTTTATCTAGTTTACCATCAAATTCATATTTATTAACCCATTTCGTATAATACCTAACGTTATCAGAACGTTGTAATTGCATGTATTTTGCGTCTTCAGTTAGGGGCGGGTCTCGCGATGTTTTAGTGCACTGATTTCCCATGGCAAAGAAAATGTTACGTAACCCTTTTTATCACGTGATATCAAGTTCTCAGTTCCTGTTCACAGTTTATCTAGAATAACTGCCTACCTTATTCTGTTACCCTGATCTATGACCAAATATACAGTACTTCCTTTTGTCCCTGATCTGCAAAACAAATCTTGACAACAATATACTGTAACCTAGTCCCTGATCTAAAACAGAAAAAAAGGCAAATTCTTCCTACCTGAGCCTCCGGTATTGAACTGTCCAATGTCCACTCTTCAGCCACAGATCTGAAAGTGGCCAACCTCTTTAAACGACAATTCAGTTGGAGGTCTTTTCACCCAAGAAGAACCGTTTTGGTAACTTCTGTGCAGTATTCGACCACCGGTAGACTCTGATCTGCAGCTGTCCGAGGGAATTTTCTGGCTCAGAAAGACCAAACTGTTAAATAAAATCAATAATTCAATACACAGGAGGTTCAGATTCAAAAGTTTACTAGTGTACACCAGGAGGCAAAAAACGTACAAGTACAGAATTTTGTCTGACATGAAACAGGAAGCACACAATTTTATATCGGTTTAACATTTAAGCTATGCCCACCTTACTGACGTGATATGTCACAGGGCATCTACATCATTTTAGCTTACAGTCTTCTATTCATAAAGCTGTTGATGCTGTATATTTAAAAAAAAACTTTTCCTCTAGATACAATACAGCCTTGCTATCCAGCTGGTCAGACATAATGTCTTTCTGTAAAGTTACTTCTTCAAGGTTTCATATCAGTTCGAATACAATAGCAGATTCAGTCTTTTAATAATCTTCTTTGTTCTCTGTTACACTTTCCTACCAGCTGCGTGCTTATCTATACAAGGCCAAATCATTCCAGCAGGAAAGAGCAGAAGATTTCATTATTTCACACATTTAATTTCCTGACCCAGCAGATAATCACTTGTGAAAAGCATAAACATTAAAACTTGCTAAGCTAGCATCTGCCAGGGTCGAAGGTCAGTTTTGCTTCAAGCCACACTGCAGTTTCAAAACTACTTACATTTACACATGAATTAATCCTTACTATTATATGATTAATAAAATAAAATGCATTATATGCTACTTTGCTTTTAAACTAGCATTTCTCATATATTCAAATACACATTTTTCTAACAAAAAGCCCTTTGGTATTTGCTTTTACTTCTGAGAAGTAGATGCCAAACAGGAACTGTCTCAGCACGGAACCCCGGGGGACTCCATTGGTGACTAGTCAATTTTTAAAGGTAGCCTCCCCTATTTTGCTTTCTGTAGTCCCCTAAGCCAGTTGGCAGTTCAGCTAGTGATGTAAGGCTAAGGGTTTATTCCCAATTTATTTAGCTTTTCTACTATACCTGCATGAGGGAGTGTGTCAAAAGGCTTGTCCAGGTCCAGTTAATGCAGTGGGAACTGTTTTACCTTCATCCATTGCTCTGGTGATGAGTAAAACTTAAATTTTGCCCATGATTTTGAGCCTTTACACTCTTTTGCCCTGATTCTTTCCCTGAGAGGTTGAGAGATCAGAGCACACGCTTGGCTCTCCCTGATTTTGTGTCATATATTTGCTCTGGTCCTCATAAGATTTGTGTTTTTCTGCCAAATTTATGAGGCTCACAAAACTTAAATAATGATAGACATTTAAGTTTCAGACTTCTAGACTTCATATCCTTCAGAAAATGCATGCTAGCAACTAAGCATATAAGAACAGTGTTATACTATAATCTGTCCCTGATTCTGGACCTTTGGCCTTTTTTTCCAACCCATTATGTTTTTGGCTTTATCCCTTGAGCTATGAGGTGTTGAGGTATAAATAAGAATTGTGAGCAAAAGCTATTTACCAATTTCAAGCTCATCCTGCTGCATTTTTTTATCATTTGGTCAATGAAATAAAACAGAAGTGCAACAAAAACTGGGCAAATTGAAATATAACAATAATAATAAATAACCTAATTAAAGGCTTAAAATCATGCAAGAAGCTTTGATAACTTTTTTATAAGCAGAATAAAAGACACACATTCCCCGGGATTCATGAAGCTCGGTGCAAGGACGGCGTTGGCCTTGTACCGACCGTGTGGCGTAGAGATGGTGTAGCAGCACCACATGCATATTAATGAAGGTGCGCTACCATAATGGCCACGTGCATAGGAAACATGCACGAGTGCAGGGGGTGTGTCAAAGCGCTGCACAGAGGCTTGAACATATTGGCTGCATACGCACAACCTAAAATGTTGACTAGTACAGCCTGCCTCTAATAGTAATCACTCCTGTCAGTGTCCATGGATACTGAAATGTATGCAAAGCATACAAGACAGTTTTGCGAACACCAAAATAAAAAGTAAACACAAAAACACGTAGTTGAATATTGTGCGATACACATGTACAGAAACGTTACCAGCACATACCCACATAATGGTCTGGCCTGAACTGAGCCATCCAACCCCAACACACATACATAACTGAATACCAATCATCCCCTCCACAGCACACCACCCCCCCTTACTGAATGTCGACCAAAATCACCCATACTCGGGCTGCTCGCTAGGCGCAGCCATATCTGCACATAGTGACCCCTACTCATATCTAGTAGGCAGTCTCACCCTAGGCAGTCTCAGGATTACAAACTATGTATCCCTTGCATGTATAACCCTACCTTATTTTCATAAAGCCAAAGGAATCAAGGTCATCGGTTCCATAATTTTTGGATATCCCTCATGGGATAAGTATCTGTTCTAAACATTAGACTTGGTGTCACGACACACTGTCCAGTCCTGTAGACATCTGGACACAAGTTGTATGAGCAGTAGTTGTCCACAAGACTGCTTAGTCTCCAGACGGTCCTGCAGAACCTACAACCTGGGATTAAACACCTGACTGTGATGCACGTCTCCCCACGTACATTATTGGAAATATATACCTTACACATTCGCATAGTGGCAGTTTGATATAGGCTGATTATGGCTCTTTAAAGCAGATGTAAGTAGGATTACCACCTGTCCCACTTTGCGAGGGACAGTCACTTTTTGGACAGTTGTGTTCTGACCAAAAATAATACAATGGCAAATGTCCTGTGATTGTAAGAAATACTTATGTCCCATATTTCATTTAACAGTTGCATAAAACAGTTATTCCTGTATGTTACAAGAAACAGAATAAGCAACTAAACTGCTACAAGAATAAGCTTTCATTTAGGCAATTAAATAACATTCTAACCTTTGTACTGACTGTGGGTATGTGTCAGCCTGTAAAATTTGATGTGTGTCCCAAAAATGCCCCCACACTGGCCATTTGAAAAGGTGGCAACCCTAGACATAAGCGGGTATGCAAGCGTGTATGCATGACAGTAAGTAGCTGTAATTCAACGGTATGAGAAATGTAAATAAGCATGTAGGTGTATATACATGTGCATGTACAGACCTATATATAT
>NC_056738.1:539705024-539732524 GCF_019279795.1 Protopterus annectens | reverse complement strand
AATACAACACTGCTTCCCAGATCACCAGCAGGAAACTGCCAGTGGGAGAGATCTACAAGGTCTACACTTAAAACATGGACAGCAATGTCCCTTGTGGGACACCAAAAATTTTGTTCTTCCAGGCAATGCCAGTAAAGACTACTGCGACCAGGATGTAGCTGTACATGGAACAGTAGGTTGTGCAAGCCTGATAACACATGGGTTGACACAACGTATGACATGTGTCCCGACACGGGGAGAGTGGGCAGTGTGTAGGGGGTGTGTTCATATCCCACCTGCGCCCACAGTAAGGATGAGAGCTGTAAAGTAGTGGCAGGTAGGGGAACTATGGGTATGCGATTATGGGCCTAGGCATGCAGGTGTTGGCTGGCAGACATGTATTAGGACCACCCTGTGGATGTAAGTAATATTCCGATGTGGGTATAGCAGACGCTCGTACCTCCAAACCTTAAGAGCACATCTACTGGACAGTCCATAAACCACTGGGGGAACACATAGGGACCATATTATTGAACTGTCCTCGATTACTAGGGCTGTCCATGATTACGAATCAGAATCTAACACAGTCCCAACTAAACCCTCCTAGAACAAGTGATATTAGGAGGAAAGGTGGCGGAATACACATAACGAATAATGACAACACGTAAGAGTCCTAAACAGCATGTACCTCAGACAATGTGTATGAATACATATGTGCTCTGGGTCCGTCAATGTGTCCAGTTAATAGCAGCAACCTTCTAAATGTGTTCCTGAGGTTGTTAAGCAGTGTCCCTGATTCAGTATTCATTCTTTCCCATTCATATGAGAGGTCTGCTAGTGAGAGAAAGCTCATGTTCCGCCGACTACCTTAGAAATATGATAGAATAATAAGGTTGGGGTTACCACCTGTCCACCTTTGAGAGGGACACTCCCATTTGGGCAGTTGTGTCCTGCAAAATAAATGTAATTATGGCAAATGCCCTGTGATTTTGAGCAAAGATTTCTTATATTGTCTGGTGTAGTTGCATAAAACAATTATTTTGTACATGAAACACCTAAATGTTATAAGAAACAGTATAAGCAACTATAATGCTACAAGAATAACCTTTTATTTAGGCAAAGCAGTGAAGTACTCTCCTTTCTACTGGCTGTGGGTATGTGTTGCCCTGCAAAGTCTGACCTCTCTGCATACAGGTCCTATAGGGTTGCCACCATTCCAAATGGCCAAAGTGGGACATGTTCTGTAGAAATGTCAGACTTTCTAGGACTAAACATACCTACAGCCATGCATAGTACAGAATTATACTTATTTGCACAAATAAAAGCTTAATCTAGTAACATTTGAATTGCTTATGCTACTTCACATAACATATAAAAGTTTCATATATAAAATAACTGTTTTATGCAACTATTAATGAAATGTAGAATATAATAATGTCCTGTAATCAGGATATTTGCTATGTCGTGATTATTTTTGCAGGACACAACTGCCTAAAGAGGGACTGTCCCTCACAAAGTGGGACAGGTGGTAACCCTAAAGTCCCACCTTGGCCAATTCAAAAGGTGGCAAACCTATAATAGGTATGCAGTAGCATGACTCGGCCGACGGATGTGGCTGCCACAACCCAACTACTTGCCTATATTGAAGAGTCTCGGTTCCCATGTATCAGCCAGATGGGAGCAGATTGTATGTGGAACACACAAATAACATGATTAATTCACTGTGCAGGCCACTGATTCCGTACAGTCGAATGCCATGCTGTCACCTAATGGGCAGCCATTCCCGATACTGTAGTCAGGAGCGGCCTTAGGTCAACTGGTGCCCTAGGCAAACGGGCACTACGGCACCCCCCCGTCACACCACCCAGTAGCCCCATCCTGGTCTACTTACACCAAATAAGTACTGGAAATGTGCCCCTACTAAAGTGATGCCCTAGGTGGCCACCTAGTTGGCCTATGCCTAAGCCCGGCTATGACTGTAGTCATATAGTCTGATGTGATAGGCATCACAAGGTGGGAGCAGATTGTATGAAGAACACACAAATAATATGATTGATTCACTGGACAGGCCACTGATTCCGTACAGTCGAACGCCATGCCGTCGTCTAATAGGCAGCCATTCCCGATACTGTAGTTATGTAGTCCAATGTAATAGACATCACAAGGTGGGTGCAGATTATATGAGGAACACACAGATATGATTGATTGACTGGACAGGCCACTGATTCTGTACAGTCGAACGCAATGCCATCGCCTAATGGCCAGCCAATCCTGATACTGTAGTCATGTAGTCCAATGTAATAGGCATCACAAGGTAATATTGTGGTCCTCGCTCACACCCAGGGGTGTGAGTGACAGATGCAAGCACCAATGTCAGTGCATTTGCAAGTGCGGGAGTGAGCGGGTGTAAGCATGTTTAACTACCAGTATGTGAGTATTGCACTGGTAAAGCAATGTAGAGGCTAATCGAGTGTAAGAGGCTGTAACCAGAGGTCAGTAGTGCTTAACACCATGCAAACCCATGCACACCCGCTCTCAACTGCTTTAATGTGCCTTACTCCCTCCGTATCCAATGGGCTTGTTCTGCCCTGCAACCAAATTAACGTCCTTTGCAAGGGTCGGTACCAGGACCCTGCGCACACAGCTAATGTGTATTACCAATACACCATGGCAGATATACAGACAACGGACAGTACCACAAACATATCATACAGCGCAGTCATTCAACAGTATAGGAATCTATCCTATTATGTATATGTGAGTGTTTATGTCCAGCATATAGGTACATACATATATAGAGATGTATCAGGAACATACCATGTGGCAACAAAGCATTACAAATGAATGAAATGGGAAACACCAGTGACGCCTGTATTATGTAGTGGTGTTGCTCTATGTGATCTCAAGACTCCCTCAGACAGACATGTGTCAGTCATGCACGCAAATAGTTGTACTTTGGCCGTATACATCGCTCTGTGCATGTAACGTACATTAATACAACAGTACCTGTCCAATCATCATGTGTGAACAGTACTCTTTGTAAGGTGCTGTGTACAACATCATCATAATGATAAAGGTAAATGGGGTAACCATAGAGGGACCGATAGTGTTGTGTGCACAATGGGATCATTCTCATCACATGTACCTGGACCATGTAGGAGTGATGTGCATACCAGGATCATGCTCCTCAGGGACAGGGGTGAGAATAACAGGAGTATGCTGTGATGCATATTACAAGGGTGTCATGTGTCCAGTGGGCACGTGTGTGTAATGGACAGCTATGTATAGGGCAGATGTTGTCCTAGGAGCCGATTGGCCATATGTTTCCATAGGTGAGGGTCAGATGTTGGGGACGGAGTGTAGGTATGGCCATGGAGGATAGGTAGGATCACAGAAAAGACAGCATATAGGGTTGGTATATGACACATGTGGGGGGGGATACACCCCAGATGGGGATGGGTGTTCGGCATTCACAAGCCCATGGGAACAGTGGTATGGAGTTCCCCAGCCATGGACAACTGCCACGGCACCTACACATCTGCAAAGGAGGCAGTGCTGGGGGCTGTCCGGGAGGGGCAGCATCACCCTGTAAATGTGACACTCTGCCCTTGAGCTGGCGTATCTCTTTGGAACCCCTTAGGGAGCCACTAATGCAACACTTCCGGGTCCGCACGACAGCAGACATGTACCTGTCTGGTCCCACTCCCAGGGGGAGCATTATGCAGTTACAGAACGTGCTACCAAGATTACTAGGACACAGCACTCCCAGAGGTGTATTTGTAGGTGGGTGTCATCATCAGCCCTGCCAAAGGTGGGTATACGAATTGTATGGAGTGTGAGCAGTCTAAAAGCAATTTACAGTCCTCTGGCACATGGGGACAGATATACACATACACACACACACACACACACACACACACACACACACACACACCAGTGGTGGGAACGGAACACCTGCCAATTTACAGATCACTATTACAATACTACATACTTACGAGTCGCGCCACACAGACTACACATTTCAAGGCTGTCATTATGACCTTCTAGAAATGCGGACATCAACAGGGATGCTGGCAGTTAAGATGTACATACCTGTGAACCTGTGTGTTTAAAGTAGGAATCCATCCTGACCTGGAGTATGCCCATCTGTGGAATGGATGACTACTACCACTATACAGGGTTACAATGGCCATGTCCATACACAGAGGCACATAACCGACACAAGGTGTCACTGGGCATGCTCACACACTTAGTAGCACAGAGCTATTCGGAATGCACTATGTGTCCACCTACACAAGGTTATACTGGGCATGCTCATACACTTAGTAGCACAGGGCTGACTGGGATGCACTCTGATTCTAAACACGGAAGGCCACAGTGGCCATGCTATTACAGGTAGACGTAAAGAACACATTGTAATGAGCACTGGTGTTAGTAGTTGTCATTGTTAGCAGTAACGGTGCTCAACATATATATGTCACCGGTCTTTTACACAATGTCTGCTGCTGTCCATCACCTTAGATGTATCATCCTATACCAAGCACAATATCACCACTCGCAGTGATATCTTGCTAGGAGTGGAAACTGCTTGACCAACACAATGAGCCTTGCTAGACGTGGCAACTGCTTGAACAACACAATGAGCCAATGTCCTGCTGTAAGTATGAGGTTGTCCAATGTCTGTCATTCTGGGATGACATGGCTGACAGTAGACAGGCCTTTGACACATATCACATGCATCCATGATTCAAGAGAGTGGGGATAATACCCAAGTCACATCCGCCCATACAGTGCCATTCCAAGGCAAATGTCCTAAACACAGGATAACACCCTGGCACCTTACAGACAACTGCATTGTTTTCTTATGCTAACCAGTGCTAGATGTGTATCATCCATAATCACAGTTGGTCACTGTAGATCCAACAATGGGGAGTACTGACATCTGTGCAGTGAGGAACACCTGGCTGATGGCCCTGTAGTGTACAATAGCACTACCACCATATACCTCAAAACCAGACATGTGGGCCATAACACAGGTATGGACCACTCCAGGTGGTGGTGTCCCCACATAAATAAAGGCCACTCACATGTACTGAATGGTACCCCCACGAAAGGCATCACGGATGAGTCATGTGCAGGACACAGTGTCACATGCTGCATTCTAGGATGTAAACCTCAGACACCACCATGCTGTAGGACATATAAGAGTACACCACCATGTGAACCTTGACCAATGGACTGTACCAAGCTCTACATCACCTGTAGAGAGTACCCATGTACTGACACAGTTGCATCATGTGTTATGCAATGCAATGATACCACTGTCTGTAACCAGGTCAGCTGTACACATACCAGGGGCCCTCAGTACTTTCCAGCATTAGAAGATGACTGTTGCTGTACACCAGTACACACCCTCATGTATGGGTATGACATACATGTACCTGGCCTGGATATGTACATGGCACACACACACACACACACACACACACACACACACACACACACACACACACACACACAAAACATACATGTAAATAGCAAAGCTGTTGTTGTCCTTTCTGCAAACAGGTGGCTACAGCCATTACACACATGCACATGTAATGTAGGTCCATGGCTGCTGAATGCTAACAGTACGTAAGGTGTGATATCAATGTTGACAGAGGTAACATTCCCTCTGTAACGGTCGCCCATTACACCTATCATATCATACAATAGTCCATGTGTCATGTATGTCATTACACATGTCCGCCAATTGCAATGCCTTCAAACATGCCCAGATGACAGGATTGTAGGACCTACACACATGTACATGTAGTGTTGTGTGTTCAGATAACATGCGTGTGCAGTTGCTGATGTATGCAGGTGACGTGTATCCTAGTACATCATGCAGTTGCAATACAGCCTCAACATTGCCAACTGTATATGGTGATATGCTGATTGTACAGAAAGATGTACCTCAGGTATGGACAGATGTGTGGAAATAACTAAGTGGTGGTGCTTCTTTGCAGATGGATGTTTGCTGAGGACAGCTCTCAGGTGTGTCACAAGCGGTCCTACAATAACCTGTGTAACTGGTATGCAATGGTTTCATTAATTGAAGGACATAACACACAACTTAGACAGTGGTCAGGGTGACAGTGAAGGTAAATCATTTGACACCAGTTAACAGTTAAGACGTCCTGTGTGCATATAGCAACACTGTTGCCAAAGGAAGCATCAGTACATTTTGTAATGCATGCAATACTGCTGTAAGTCTGTCATACAGATCATGAGCTAGGCAGGTCTTTGATTCACAGTACTGTCATGTGTGGTTGCGTGTGTGTCCATATACATCACATATGGTGGGAATACATCTCAATTGTTACTTACTCTCCTGTACACTAGTATGCACATCTGTGCAGACTGCAATGTAGAAAGCAGGACATAGGCAGGGGCATGTATCTCACTCATGTGAGGTATCTGTATGTGTGTGACATAGGTGTATTCAGTACTGATTGCCACAGTGTGTGTATGTGTGTGTGTGTGTGTGTATATATGGCTGTCTGGTCCCTGGAGTGAGGATGTATGTTACCATACTGAAATGATAATACCCCTTCCCCCATCTAGGCGATGCATTCTACTATCTGTGTTGATGTCCCCGATCTTAGGCCATACTGACTACCCTTACATGTGTATTCTCTGTGGTGCATCATGTAGGTGCACAGTACTGTAATGATGATTTGCACATAGGCAGGGGTCCTCACCTCATCAGTAGCAACTGTGTGCGAGTGTGTGTTACTGTGTTGGTGAATCTGTGAGTGTGTAGGTGTGTTACTGTGTCACTGAATACATGTGTGTCAATACCTGAGTGTGTGGGTGCAGTTGTGTGTTGGCATCCTATCATGGGAACATGTATTACTGATTCCCAATGAGGCATCACACTTCCCACTGGCCTCTACCCTTGTAATCAGCTAGACCGCTCTATTACATCACCACTCCACGTATCGGTACCTGTGATGTTACCCTTTATGGATGTCACGTCTGTAGCTACAGTAGCTTAATACACAGTTATCATGCTCTTGGATCAGTATACGTGTTTGGAACGTGGGATATTCTCACTGTTATAAGTCAGCTACACGGTGCATGCTGGTATATTCATACATACCTGTGAGTAGTCCACATTGACATATGGGTCACTAACTGCAAACACTGACATCCAACGGCACATGCAATTAAACGTGAAGGAGGACAGCAGAACATCATGACCAAAATGCAGTTATTGTTGTTATACAGGACACATACTGTTAACAGTACGAAATACATTGTACACCTGTAGTACATGGTATATCTATTGCCTGTCAACAGTACTTAACAATTGTAAACTACACTTATCTTCCTAGTCTGTTCACCATGTGCATCAGACCATATGAGCATGTCCCTGCACCGATGGTGTGGATGTCAGGGATGCGGCACAGGCATCATCATATACATAGGGTGATAATGTTTGCCAGAGGCCTAGGCTGCACCATTGGATGACATCATGTGTGTGGGTTAAGCCTTTGATCTAATTGGGCATGTGTGAATGTTATGCATGTGTGTGTTGCGGTGCCCTACATATGTTTCCAGTGTGTGCCTGTATGTATGCACACAGTTCTGCCATGTGTCTGGCCTACACAGGGGTATTATTGACAGCTGCAGACTGTACAGGCCAGGTTTTACAGTTCACGGTGTCTGGCCACGAACATGTGACCTGTGCCTGCCAGGGGTTGCACAGCAACTACCAGGCAGAGGTGCAGATTGGGTACTGTCTGATGTCACTTGTCCACTGGAACCGTGTCCCTGTTGGGACCATCTTGGGCCACATGCACGTGGCCTGCTGTGTCATGGTGTGGACAGCACAGCACCAGATGCACTGCTGCTGCTACCAGCACTATGGGAGCGGACATGTGAGGTAACTCATACACGTAGACCTGAAACAGGTGATGTAGCAGGCCTATGTCCATGTGCCCGATGCCTCTCTCCTACCAGATGTTCCAACACAGACAGCTCATGCTCATGGATTGTCATGCCACAATCAAGGACTCCAATCATGTCACCCAACCATCTATCCAAAGCTTCAGCAATCTGCTGTTGAGCATTTACCATTGCCTGGATGTTGTTGTTTAAAGAACGGAGAGCAGCCCTCTGAAGCCTCTAATCCTCTCTGTTTTGCCATTCAGCACATGCCTGTGCCTCCATTACAGCTTGAAACATGCATCTGGTGACAGTAGCTTCTGCGCTCTGTCTTGCAGGAGCATGTTGGCCAGAGGTCCTCCTATGAGCAGCACTGGCCATGTGCCTGTGTGGGGCACCGCCAGTCAGTTGGCTGACACCATGGTGTGCAGGCACACCTTCCATAGCTCCCACACTTTCCTGTTCCAAGCTACCACGTGCCAACTGCCCTCCTCTATGGCCACTGGTGATGGGGTATGTGTAGGCATGGGATCTGCATGCAGGGATGAGGAGAATATAGCTGGAATGGCAATCAGTGGCACAGTTTCAGCCTGTGACAACTCTGCCTGTGCCTCAATCATACTTTCATCATCACTGCTAGTGTCTGTGGGGACACTAACATCAGATGTACTGCAGGGGGACAATGCACCTGCATCATCTGTGAGGGCAGACAAGAACTGTACATTACAATCTATACAATAGACACACACACACAGACACACACACAGACACACACACACACACACACACACACACACACACACACACACACACACACACACACACACACACACACACACACACATGCATGTGATATGACAAAAGGCATGCAACATGCATGTGATACGGCAAACGGCATGCAGCACAGACAGTAATAGTGGTAGTTATCATGCATCCCTGCATGTGATATGACAGAAGGCATGCAACATGCTTGTGATATGGCAGACGGCATGCAATGCAGACAATAATAGTGGTAGTTATTGTACATAGGTTCATAGGTTCATACTAGGCTATCTGCCCTAGGGCATTTATAAGCCTAGCCAGAGTGTATGTGGCTTACACCACCCCTTAGGATGAGAATACTACGCCCTTTTAGGGTTTAGTTTACTATGCCTCTGTCTAGTAGTGACACAGAGATGACCCCCAGGGTAAACCTATGATCTCCCATCCACTCGTCGAGATTTCTCTTGAATAGAGTCAGTGAGGGGCTCTGCCTAACATGGACTGGGATTCTGTTCCAGAGTGTAGGGAGCCTCTGGGTTATGAATCTGTCCCTCCAGCACGTTCTATTTATTTCTGTGTTGACGTTTAGGTCACTTGATCTCATGGCTCTGATGGATTTGGATTTTCTGAGGTGGAGCATGTCCATTAATTCAGGATTGGACATGGCCTTGTACGTCAGGCACAAATCACCTCTGAGTAGGTGGTATGCGACTGAATAGAGCTGGAGTTTTTTCAGTCGGGCAGCATATGACATATGTTTAAGACCCTTTATCCTCTTGGTGAGGAACTTTGGGGGTTTCCAACTGCTGCAGGTGTCGGGTGAGATACATCCCAAATGGGGCATTGTACTCAATCATTGGCCTGATAAGAGAAGAGTACAGGGGCACAATGACCTCTCTTGATCTAGATGTGAAACCCTTCATGATAAGGTGGGCAATATAGAAGGTCTTCCTAACCACTTTGGCAATGTGAGTGTCAAATGAGAGGTTACTGTCAACCTGGGTCCCTAGGTCCCTGATTACCTCTTCCGTACTTAACAGATTACCACCTATGTGGTAATTTGTCGGTACCTTGTTTTTCCCAAAGGGTATGACTATACATTTTTTGGTATAAAGCTTAAGGCCATGGCTCTGGCACCAATTATCCATTTCTATGAGGCCTCTCTGAAGGATGTTTGTGTCCGCTGGAGTATCAATTATGGCGCCCAGTTTGCAGTCATCTGCGAACTTTGTCAGCCACAATCCTCCTATGTTTGCCTGTACCTCGGAAAAATAAATGCTGAACAAGAGGGGTCCCAGAACTGAGCCCTGTGGGACACCGCTTGTGACTGGCTTAGAGTCTGACATAGCTCCAGCAACTCTGACCCTGTGAGTTCTGTCCTTGAGCCAGTTTGCAACCCATCTTGTGACATATGGGTTTATATTTAAGCTGGTGAGTTTGTCTATGATGCCCGAGTGGGGTATTGTGTCAAAGGCTTTTGCAAGGTCAAGGTAGGCTGTGTGAACTGCCTTGCCCTCATCAATGGCCTTAGTGACTGTAACTCACACTGTATAGCAGTAGAGACGCCTCATGATTCCCTGCAATGGCCATGCACATCAGCTAAATATGCAGTATATCTGTAAGGCGGACAGACAACACTGCATTGGGACACCATTACCCCACTGTATATTTGACAGGACACCATTGTGTTAAACATGTATGCATGTCATTGCACATGACAGCAGATCACATGTCATACTACATGTGATTGTCAAAGTCAAATGCCACACATCAGGCAGGTGTACTGTTAACCTTTGCTGAGTTGCACACAACAGCATGCATGTGTCATACCAGACGGAATGCAAATTACACAATCATAGTAGTGGTTAGCATACATCCCTGTGTTACACCATGTAGACCAGCAAAGGTTAACAGTACACCTGCCTGATGTGTGGCATATGACCTTGACAATCACATGTAGTATGACATGTGATCTGCTGTCGTGTGCAATGACATGCATACATGTTTAACACAATGGTGTCCTGTCAAATATACAGTGGGGTAATGGTGTCCCAATGCAGTGTTGTCTGTCCGCCTTACAGATATACTGCATATTTAGCTGATGTGCATGGCCATTGCAGGGAATCATGAGGCGTCTCTACTGCTATACAGTGTGAGTTACAGACACAGTTCATAGCCATGACTGTGTTCAGATACAATACATATATATACTGTGGAATGTGACCCACATCACTGAGGTGTATACACACTAAACCATGATAGGTTCATAGGTTCATAGGTTCATAGGTTCATAGGTTCATACTAGGCTATCTGCCCTGGGGCAATTATAAGCCTAGCCCGATTCTGTATGGCTTACCCCACCCCTTGATTTGAGTATACTGTGCCCTTTTTAAGGTTTAGTTTACTGTGCCTCTGTCTAATAGTGACACGGGAGTAATCCCTGGGACAAACCTACGATCCCCCATCCACTTATCGAGATTCTTCTTGAAGAGATTCAGTGAGGTGCTCTGCCTCACATGAACTGGAATTCTATTCCAGAGCGAAGGGAGCCTCTGGGTTATGAACCTGTCCCTCCAGTAAGTTCTATTTATTTCTGTGCTGAGGTTCAAGTCCCTCGAGCTTGTGGCTCTAAGGGATTTAGATTTACTGAGGTGGAGCATGTCCATTAATTCTTGATTTGACATAGCTTTGTATGTCAGGCATAGATCGCCTCGAAGTAGGCGGTATGCAACTGAGTAGAGCTGGAGTTTTTTTAACCGAGCAGCATATGGCATCTGTTTGAGACCCTTGATCCTCTTGGTGAGATACTTTTGGGGTCTTTCTAATTGCTGTAGGTGTCGGGTAAGGTACATCCCAAAAGGGGCATTGTATTCTATGATGGGCCTGATGAGGGATGAATAAAGGCACGATTACCTCTCTTGATCTAGATGTGAAACCCTTCGTGATGAGGTGGGCTATGTAGAAGGTCTTTCTAACCACTTTGGCAATGTGGTTTTCAAAGGAGAGATTGCTATCAACTTGGGTCCCCAGGTCCCTAATAACTTTCTCTGTATTTAATGGGTTTCCACCTATGTGGTAATTTGTGGGCACATTGTTTTTGCCAAAGGGTATGACTATACATTTTTTGGCATTTAGCTTTAAACCATGGCGCTGGCACCAGTTATCTGTCTCTGTGAGACCTTTTTGAAGGATGTTTGTGTCAGCTGGAGAGTTGATTATGGCGCCCAGTTTGCAGTCATCTGCGAACTTGGTGAGCCATAGTCCTCCCACGTTTGCCTGTACCTCGGAAAAGTATATACTGAACAAGAGTGGTCCCAGGACAGAACCCTGTGGGACGCGACTTGTGACCGGTTTCGAGTCTGACATGGCTTCAGCAACTCTCACTCTGTGGGTTCTGTCTTTGAGCCAGTTTGCGACCCATCTTGTGACATAGGGGTTAAGATTTAAGCTGGATAGCTTATCTATGATGCCCGAGTGGGGTATTGTGTCAAATGCCTTTGCAAGGTCCAGATAGGCTGTGTGGACTGCCTTCCCTTCATCTATGGCTTTGGTGACTGTTTCAAAGAAGTCAACCAGGTTCAAAAGGCAGGATCTGCCCTTGACAAAGTCGAACTGGGTAGGATCTACTGTCTGTAGGTCCCCAATGTCTTTGTTTATGAGCTCCATGATGATCCTCTCCATAGCCTTGCAGACTAAGCTAGTCAGGCTTATGGGGTGATAGTTTCCAGGGTCTGTAGAGGCTCCACCTTTGTAGAGTGGGACCACTGTTGCTGTACGCCATTCTGTGGGCACATATCCTGTAGTGAGGCTGAGATTGTATAGCTGTTTTATTTGAGGGATTAGTTCCTCTTGTAGTTCATGTAGGACGCAACCTGGGACACCATCTGGTCCCATGGAAGCAGTGTTTTTTGCTTTGGAGAGGGCAGCCTTCACCTGAGCATCTGAGATGTTTGGGAGGCAGCCCTCTGCCGGGATAGATACTTGCTCTTTTGGGGGGGAGGGGAAGTTTGCACTGAACCTGTCTGCCAGGATATTGGCGATGTCTGTGGGTTCAGTGTATTTTTTGTCGTTTAGAATCAACTCAGAACAAGTCTGGGAGTTGCATCCCAGGTTTCTAACATAACTGAAAAAAGCCTTATGATTGTTTTTGTTGTCCTGTGCAATTTTTCTCTCGAAGCTGACCTTGGAGGATTTTATGAGGGATCGTAATTTTTTGCTAGTACTGATCAGAGATGCCTTCCCTATTAGGGATTTTGCTCTGTCATGTAGTAGCTTCCTCCTTCTGTTGTACAGTTTATTTATGGCAGGGGTCCACCAGACTGGATGCCTGCCTTTGGATGATTGGGTCTTGGTTTTGTTTGGGATAGCATGATCCATGCATTCCTGGAGATGTCCGTAGAATGCATTTATATTGGATTCTGCAGTTTGGGCTGTAGTTTCCACTGGCCCTGGGGCCTTGAAGGATTCCACTTCGGTTTTGAGAAGTGAGAAGTTTGCTTTTGAGAAGTTTTTCACTGTGGTTTTCTGGGCTGGGGGTGGGGTCAGGATGTGGACATCCAGTGAAATTAATTTATGATCTGATCTTACCAATGAGGGATATACTTCTGGTGTGGAGCATAGAGTCCCCATATTGGTAATGATCAGGTCTAGTATGTTGTCCCCTCTTGTGGGAGTGGTGACTAGTTGTTCCATAGCATTTGAGTTTATAATTTCCAGGAATCTTTGGGCTAAGGTGCTGGGGCTTGAGTAGTGCTTCCAGTCAATGTTTGGGTAGTTGAAGTCGCCCAATATAATGTTGTTCGGAGAGATCTTAATGTTCTCCAGTGTTTTCAGGAAAGCCAAATGGGATTCCTGACTTTGAGAGGGTGGTCTCTAGGATGCTATAAACTGAAAAGCAGTCTTGCCCACTGTTAGTTGCACATGGATGGTCTCCGATACTTCGTGCAATGCCACTAACCTGGAGGTGTGGATATCCTTGAGAAATATGGAAACTCCCCCTCCTTTTGTGGTTCGGTCTGGGTTTTGGGGCCGAAAAGCATGATACGAGGTATAGCCTGGTAGTGCTGGGGTGCTCTCTGGAGCCTTGAACCAGGTTTCTGTCACTGCACAGTTATCGATGTTCTCCATACTGAGGAGAGCTTCGAGTGCATGCATCTTGAGGTTAAGACTTCTGGCATTTAGCAGCATTACCCTTAGTTTCTTGTTCCTTGTACTGTCTATGGGGGTGGGTTTGACTTTGAGCCTTGCCTAAAAGGCACTATGGGGTGGCAAGAGCCTTTGCCAATATCCGAAAGCCCAGTCGTGACAGGTGCAAGCCGCCCCTAGCGAAGCAACGTGGCTTGTCGAGCATGTCATCCCAGGCTGACAGACACTGGATCCCTTTGAATGACACCAAAATTTTAGCCAATTGTTAAAATCGATCATTTTGTCTTTGTACTGTGGCATCATTCTAGGTGAGGGTAAGATGCTGCTCAAGGTCAGGGTCATACCAGCCTGGGCTACATGATCAGAGAGCTCCTCTATGTCTCTTTTCATGTAGTCCAGGGAGGTACGTCTCAGGTCATTCACACCAGCATGTACAATGACTGAGTCATATTTGTATTTGCTTTGGAGTGACCTGAGTGCTTGCGTTATGTGTCGGATCCTAGCACCCGACAGGCAGCTCACTGTGACCTTCTCTTTATTCAGCCTGGTGAGCGGGATGTCAGTGTGTCTGATAATAGAGTCACCTATAACAAGAGTTTCAGGTGTGTTATTCAGTCTTAAGGGCTGTGGCTGCTTGGCACACTGACTTTGTGGGTTATGTGTTGTGTGTGTTTTGTTTTGAGGTAGCGTTTGCTTGGATGTCTGCTTTGGAGGTCTCTGTTGCTTAGGTAGATTTTTATTTAGAGCCTCCGAGTATGTTTTTGTGTATTTATGTGTTTGGTTCGCTGATGTGGTGGGACTATGTGATACTTTAATTGTGTTGCGTGAGGTTACCTTCTCCTCCTGACTGGTTACACCAGTTTTGAGATGAGAGAGCTCAGCCTCCAGTTTGGCTAAATAGTTGCATCTCTCACATATATTTGAACCTGTTTGGAGGAGGAGAGGGTTGTCCGTGTACATGAGACAGTTGTAACATTGCCTCAAAATTCCCTGATTCACCAGCTGGACTGGAGAGGAAACCATTGACTGACATTTGGACATGCTAGAGTAATAGGGAAACTGAATTTAAGACGGACCAATAGAGGACAGGGTAATCGTAGAGAGTATAAGAGTGGAAGTTGTGACACAGGACACTGAAGGGTATACGGATGACACCCCTGCACATCTGCAACCATATTGGTGCTGCCTGGCAACTATGGCCACACATGGTGAACACGTTGGAACACCATGTCCCACATGACATCTATGTACCACACACACACACACACACACACACACACACACACACACACACACACACACACACACACACACACACACACACACACACACACACACACACACACACGAGGAGCAAGTATGACATTGATGCCCAACACTAGCAAGGGTAATGTACTGTATCTGTGGGCTGATGTGGATACTGTACAGGTGACTGCTGTCATGTTGTGACACCCTCAAGATGTTCAACACATCTTATATGGTGGATTGATGTCACACCTACACAAGATGTGCAGAGGCCTGTAGGATGTCTAGTGTTCCACATCTACAATATAACCATTACACAAAGGCCATAGTTGGACCATGTGTAGCCATTGTACAACAGGGTGTACACACAAGCACATTATGTCTACTGTGTGTTGCTTCATGTCTCTGGCCATTCTCCATGGCCATGTGTGTACATGTGTTGGCCAAATTATTGTGACAGGCATCTATTTCACATGTCTGTGTTGTCCCATGTGACACACACCCATAGATGTCATATGCTCTACTGATGACAGGGTTGTGCAAACAATGTGTGGTATGTGGGATATGTTTTCAGGTTAGGTAGGCAGTGTTGCAGCCAGGCCACTAGATGTCATGGACATATCAAGATAGCACATCACATTGTGTGACATTCATAGCAGGGCTATGATCCACACCAGTGAATCCTGTGGGCTGGCCATACTCCAGCTCACTGTGTAGTACTGTCTGTATTCCCCACATGTGTAGTTCTGATCTGTAGTACATGTCCCTACAGTGAACAGCACTTCCATCATTCCATGCACAGCTGTCCACACATCTGGCAATGACAGTTTGTGAGGATTCATGTCAGTGAGGTGATTCACATAGTTTGCAGGTGTTGCACATGGGTAGGCATTGTGATGCATTGGAGGTCCAACCTGTATATTGTGACAGAACAATACATTATGTGTACATGTTGCAAATGGTCACATGGCAGATAGATCTGTGCATTACAATACCTGATAAATAATAACAGTCTCACCTGCAATGGACTGCTGTTGCAGCGGAATGCCAGAGGTACCTAAATAGGAGTAACACAGCAGTATGAGCATTATCCATGCCTGTATGATGGCTGCAGGGTACAATGTGCATGTTAACACATACACCAGTACATAAGACTATACTATGGTGTATGCACATGTGTGCATACACAGAGTAGCATATGATGTTACATTACATATTGTACAGTGACACATGCAACTATATGGAATATAGTTATTATAGGTGCAGTACTGACTTACCAGGCAACTCCAGGCTCAGTGGTTGAGAGACACTCACATCCATAATATTGGCTAAGGCTTGTGGATGTGGTTCTGCAGGTGTCCCCAGGTTGGCCAGTAGCTCCTTGATACATGTGAGTGGGGGCAGGGTTGGTGGTCCACCACCTGTTGCACCTTGTTCCCTGACGATTGCATTTGCACGCTGTTTCACCCATCTAATGAGGTCTGTACAGTGTCTGTGCACCTGCTGGTATGTGCGGTTGTGGCCACCCACATCATTAACCCTCCTGCGAAGTTCCATCCACAGGGCATCCCGCTGCTGTACATCTTGTGGCACATGGCTGAACAGGATATCATGATTGTCAAGTAGGTATGGGATGAGGGCCTCATCCTCCAAGTGGGTAAAAGGGGGTAGCCTTGCACGCAGCATACCTGGAAGACATAATGATGGAGACAGGTCACAGTAACTCATAGAGACATACAGAACTACAGCTGAACATACATGTGTATCGCATTTATTACATTTAAATAGTTGCATTTGCAAAGCTACGTGACACTGACATGTTTGTGTCACACACATGAGACACTCAATGGTGAGTGGATATTATCACCATATATGTGTGTGTGTCACCTGATTACATTGCTCATACTCCATGTGGATGCTGTCTTGATGTGGGCATGTCTGTTTGCCTGTACTGGTGTTCCTACCTATCAACACATGGCTGGATGTGTCCATATTAATGCAGTTGACCTTGATGCTGTGTATATGTCACATATAAAGACTTGTACTGCCTTAACAGACATGACCTGTGACCTTGCAGACTTGCTCACATAAGGTTTTACATGTATGTGTTCTGCCATATATATCTACACGGCACTGTACAGCAATTCAATATCCTGCCATGTATCACCTGTGTTGCACATGTGATACACATGGGACACTGGCTAGCCAGATGGCATTTACAGAGATGGATATCAACTATAGCATGTACAGTCAAAGTCAACTAGTAGGCTATATGTCATGGGCCATGTATGAATCTAAGATGAAAGGTTACCTGGCAGTAGCCGACAGGCGGGTCTCTGAGGCCAGGTGGAGCAGTGCCACATTACTGATCTACAGGGTTAATGATACATTTACCATGCGGTCATCACACCATGTCTGAGAGGGGAGCGATGTGCAGCTTTGATGGACAGGAATGCATAGTATGTCAGGACTATGTAAAGTGCATGGGACAAGGATCTGTCCAGCATGTGGAAGGTGGATGTCCATGAAGTATGTGTTTGAGATCAGGTTATGTACGTGTAGCATGTCCAACATCACTGGGTTAGACATGGATTTATTCAGGGTATGCATCATGCTACATAGTGGAGATGGGGAATGGGAAGGCTGGTGTAGGCCATCTGCACATGGCCAATACCCATTAAAGGAAATATGTGATCTGATATCGGTTACTTGAGTGTTGTGTATGGCTGGACAATGATCTCTATATTCATGGATGGCACCCTGTCATTATTAGGGTTGCCACATATGACTACCTGACAGATGTGGTGACATAGCTATCACAGGAAAGACAACTGCCCAGCTGCATCCCTTACACACAAGTGTCCTTTATGTTGACTGCTGCCTAGGTGAGAGTTCATAGGTACAGGGTTATTAACATAGGGGTGACAATACGATATGTAGCTGTCAGATTGTGGCCATATGTCACACACACCTCACCCACAAAGCCCCTTCTATACATTGTCCACAACACTCTTGAGTTGGCTATTGCTCCTAGGTCATTGCCATTCACATACATCAATAGGCAGATGCCGTCTGTTTGTCTGTGAGGTATGGACTACAGTGAGGGGGAATACAATTAATTAACCCTGTCTTACTGTAGCTGCCACTGGTGTGACGAGCATGTATTATTCAGACACCTTCTGTAGTGTTGGTTCTGCCAGCAGTCCCATTGCAAAACACTCCTGTGACATAGGAATGTACATCTAGTATACAGAGTGTAGGTTTTACACAGTATGGGTGATGATGTCCTATGACTTGGCAAGGTTATGATATGCAGTGTGAAATCAACATTACTGTCATCTACATCTGTACTGCTGACATCAATTATTTGATCAAGGTTCATGGCCTTTCAGACCAGACTCAGCAGGGTAGTAGTGCAGTATGTCTCATTATCAGTGTTGTTTCCCCCTTTGTGGGTTGTGATACCTGTTGGTGTGCACCATTCAGTGTGTACACAGCCTGACATGGAGCTATGTTTTACATGATGTGTATGTGGAGAGCATCTTGTTTTGCCATATGTGTATGATACAACCTGTGATGTGGACAGGTCCCATGCAGCCTGAGTGCAGCTTGTACCTGCATAGGTGTGGGTACAGGGGCCCTGTGGTGTACATGGATATATGATTGCATACCTGTTGGGGGGCAGTGTGTTTATGTTATCCAAGACCCTATCTGGATTGCTTATTCATGCTCAGCATTTGTTCAGAACTTGTAAGCACTACGTAAGCTACTAATTACTACAGCACTCAATCTTCCTCATTACGTAGAGGTAAACAGGTTTTGCACATACTTTTCTCACTTGCTTAGACTAAAATAGCTCTTGTACTCACTTTCCTCACTTATCTAGGGGAAATTAGTTTTATATTCATGCATGTCCAAGAGTCAACTGCCAGTGTTCTCTCCTGTCTATATGATAAATCTGAACATCTTGAGGCAATGTACACATTGCCTCATGTACACATACAACCCTCGCCGCCTACCACCCAACACTACAACCTGTGAGAGATGCACTTATCTAGCCAAACTGGAGGTAAAGCTCTCTCCAACCAAGCCTGACCCTGACAGTCATGTGGAGAAGGTAAACATTCACACCACACCACACTCATCACATAGTTTCACTGAATCTACCCCTCCATTAACTGAAAAAACTATTTGTGTACCAACTCATTAGCTCAACGCTTTCTGGAATTCATAAACATCAATGCCCTGGATCAACATATCCACACACCCACCAGGGGCAACAATATCCTAGACCTAGGCATTACCAGCATGAGTGACCGGTGTTCCACACCTGAAGTCAACTCCTCATTGGTCTGATCCGACCATGAGCTGAACACCATTGATATCCACATCCCGCCCCCCACCCCCCATTAAGGGAACCACAATATAATATGTCTACAAAGCCAACTTCATGCTTCTTAAGACAGATGTGGTGAACGTCATGACACCCATGCAGATGGACAATACTGTTACAACTGCTGAATCCTCCACAAATGCACTCTATAAGCACTTACATGAGTGCATGGATTGTGCTATCCCAAACAGAACCAAGATGCTATACTCCTAATTAAGGAAACCAATCTGGTGGTCCTCTGCCATAAACAAACTGTACTACAGGAGGAAGACACTGTTGCAAAAGAGAGTACAAACCCATGTGTGGAGGAGTTCCCTGGTCAGCCTCAGTACGAAGGTGAGATCCCTTACAAGATCCTCCAAAGCTAGTTACGAAAACAAAACTGATTTCAACAACAACCACAACGCATTCTATAGCTATTTCAAATATCTCGATGTCAACACCCTAATCTGCTCTGAGTTACAGCACAAAGGCACGAACATTACAGAACCAACTGATATTGCCAACATCCTGGCAGATAGGTTCAGTGCTACCTTTACCCCCTCCCTCTCAAAGCTGCACACTCTAAGGCCAATATCACAGCATCCATGGGACTGGACAACATCCCAGGCTATGTTTTACATGAACTTCAGAATGTACTGGCTCCCTACCTATGCACCACATTCAATAATAGCCTTGCATCAGGCTTAGTGCCCCCTGAATGGCACACAGCAACAGTTATCCCACTCCACAAAGGTGGTGCCACAATGGACCATGGGACCTATTGCCCTATAGGCCTGACTAGCCTGGTCTGCAAGGCTATGGAGCATATCATGGATCTCAGTCACAGAGACATTGGGTAACTCCAAACCTTTGACCCCTCCCAGTTTGGCTTTGTTAAGGGCAGACCATGCCTCCTAAACCTGGTGGACTTCTTAGAGACAGTTACCAAGGCATTAGATGAGGGTAAGGAGGTCCACACAGCCTACCTAGATCTCTCAAAGGCTTTCAACACCATTACTCATTCTGGTATTATCAACATACCCATCCGCCTGAACATTAACCCCTACGACATGTGATGGTTTGCAAAGTGGCTCACGGACGGAACCCACACAGTGAGAGCTGGATACCCTGGGTCCGACTGTATACCAGTTACAAGTGGCATCCTCCAGGGCTCAGTCCTAGGACCCCTCATGTTCGGTATATAATTCTCTGACATACAGGCAAGCACAGGAGGGTTATGGCTGAAAAGGTTTGTGGATGACTGCAAACTAGGGGACATAATTGTTTCCCCAGCTGTTACAGACACCCTCTGCAAGGGTTGCACTGAGACAGATACCTGGTGTCAATATCATGGCCTCAAGCTAAATGCCAAAAGTTGCATAGTCATCCCCTTTGGATATAACTAATTACCCATGGACTATCACATAGGTGCTAGTCCCCTACATACAGAAAAGGTAATAAGGGATCTGGGAACCCCAGTAGATAGCAATCTCTCCTTCAATGCCCATAATAACAAGTTGGTTAGAATATCTTTCCACGTGGCCCCCAAAATTTCTAATGGGTTCGCATCCAGATCAAAGGAGGCCATTGTGCCTCTCTACTCATGACTTATTAGACCCATTAAAGGATACAACATCCCATTTGGGATATACCTTACAAGACAACTGCAACAGCTTGGAAGACCACAACAGTACCACACCAAGAGGATTACTAATGTCAAACAGATTGCCTATGCATCCCAACCTAAGAAACTCCAGCTGTACTCCGTTGCATACTGCATACTCACAGTTGATCTCTGTTTGACATAGAAGGCCCATGTCCAACCCAGTATTGCTGGATATGCTCCACCTAAACAGAGGCCCCTGAGAGCCACGTGCTCTAGGGATATACGCCTAACCACAACGATGACTAGGATGTGCTGGATGGATAGATTCCTGACCCGGGCACTCCCCATGCTTTGGAACATGATTCCAATGTACATCAGGCAGGGCCCCTCACTAGCACTCTTCAAGGGAAACCTTGACGTGTGGATGGGAGACAGACATGTACCCCGGGGATCACTGCAATGGCTCTTCTGGACAGAGGCACAGGGAACTAATGGCTCTGACATTCAGAGGCACAGGGAACTAACCTATGGGGTGGTGAAAGCCAACACACTCTAGCTAGGCTTATAAATACCCTTGGTAAGACAGCCTAGTACTTACCTTTGCACTTATTACATGTCTCATGTGCATGGATAGTTAAATAGCTCTTCCATTTTACTTTGCTATCATGCTAATAAACTGTCGGGTGACTACAAGTCATATGTATCCTGTTATTGTGTATTGTAAATGCCAATAGACATAACTAATATTTGCCTAACATAACAGTAATGCTATTAAACTTGTAATACATATCTGCCTATGATACTGTACATTATACAGTTATTGGCACAATATCCTACAATGCAAATCATAATTGCACAGTGGGCCAACCTTCGACATGCTATTCTTAGTAATACACCCATACATATGGCTACTGTTACAATATATCAACATATACTATCCCCTGTTATAGCACATACTTGTTGGACCAGCCCTGCCACTGACAGCAGCTGGTGATGAATATTTGTGTTCAAAGCCCTTATATAGCATCCCTTGTGGTGTATGCGGTGTTTGCCATGTGACCTACAGCAGTACACACATAAATACTACATGCATTAATGTTCAACAATACATCACTACAAGATAACTGTTTCCACTATATGGGTTGTGTGCACTTTAAATATTACAGAAACGTTACTAAATACACAGACATACTGACTGTTCTACATACCTTATTAGTAACCCGAAGTGTCGTTGACTGTTGATTCAATCCTTTATAGTTTGTGTTTCAATCTTCTTTATAATGATCTGCTGGTATATATGGATGGTTTGAATGTGTGATAAGCCATCCTTTTCTAGTTAAATAGTGGTAACGTGGTATCCTGACCACCAATTGGTGTTCAAAGTAGTTAATTAGGTGCACATCAGCTGTGCAGCTACTCCATTAGTCAGTACCATGGCAACAGTGGTGTATAACTGAGTACTCCTTTTGGGCATTGTCAGTTTGCCTTACTTTCAAGGAAGATGGCCTGGATATGTTGTTTGTGATGTATTTCAACAACTATATGGAGACAGACAGAGATATATTAGTGTCATGACTCCCGTGGATTGTGTGTAATGGCTAGAAGATTTTGTTCTACATGTGAATACAGCTGTTATATTTCAGAACATTTCTACTTATGCAGGGTTTGTTTGTACCTGATACTTCTGCAGATGTTTAAGTCTGGCAAGGGTGTTTGGGCAGCTCAAGGTTGTATGGCTATGCATGAACTGTTATGTGGTTTACAGTGTGCTCACCAGAAATCCTTGATTTGGTGTACATGTATATCATACTGTGCTCTTACTCAGTAGTTGGTAATGCATCCCGGTGTACACACAACCCTCTGAAACGGGATTAGTGCAAACAAACCCTGTAACATCAGCAGCTGTTCCATTGCATAACAGCAGCTATTTCACATAGGGCCATGTTAGTGTGTCTCTGACAAGGTATGTTAAGGCTTTTGCAGATGTCGCACAGTGAGTGAATGATTTATGATGTTATTACAGTTTGTATTGTAATTTGTTTGGGTGTGGGGGTGATGTTGGGGGATGTGCATAGCAGATGCAGGTGTGTAGGAACTGCTTTTATACATAATCGATATGTGCGTGAGGGTTCCTTCCCTCTTTGAACACCTATCCTTTAGTGGACAAATACTATGGTAATTGCAGGCTGATTCATTAAGGCACTGTTAAGTGGCTCCTGTATATCATGCAGGTGATGTTAGTCCTTGAATCCTTTCGGCAATGCATCAGAATGTAATAAAGTGTTACATGAAGGCTGTGTATTTCTGTCATAGGTATTTGCAGTCATTGTAGTTGTGTTGGTGACTGACCCTCTTTGGCTAGGGTTGCCACCATTTCATATGGTCAGAGTGGGACATTTTCGGGACACACATCAGATTTTACAGGCCAGCACAAACCCACGGTCAGTACAAGGGATAGAATTTTCCTTTCTTGCCTAAATATAAGCTTATTCTTGTAGCAGTTTAGTTGCTTATCCTGTTTCTTGTAACATGTAGGTATTTTAGATACAGAAATAACTATTATATGCAACTATTACATTACATATGGGACATAATTATGTCCTGCAATCCCAGGACATTTGCCACATTTAATATATTTGGTCAGGACACAACCGCCCAAAGAGGGACTGTCCCTTGCAAAGTGGGACAGGTGGTAACACTATCATTGGCTCATGTCCATAGCACATATTTGTAATAGTGTATAGGCATATACTCTCCATATCCTTTGTTCATAAAGGTTAACCATGGCGGAATGTGTGATTGCTATGGTCCATGTTATACTCATATATGAACACTTCAACCACTGTATACGGGACAGCTGTGGAATCCCGAAACCACACAGTTCTGACGCCCACAGTACCAGGCCCAGACTCCCATTCCCCACATTACCGACAACGACAGTAACTCGCGAAAGTAACACGTACATGGAACACACACACGCACACACAGGCACACTGCTACCAACCACATCCAAACAAACCATCCTACACTACGTATGAGCAGGTGGGCAAGCCCCCCTACACCCCCCATGTAGGTGTCTGCACCCCCCAAACCCCCCACTTTAATATTCTACTTCCTAGATCGCGCAGACGCACAAAGCTAACCCACAGCCACACATTACAGTTCCCCAAAAACACACACCACACTCAGAACACACACTTACACACACTACAGCCCTCAGAAACACACTTACACACAGTAACCTACCTGAACTGCAACATCAGAAGCACTGACTAACTGTCCCTTAACATTGTGATTTTAAACCTTGTGCATCTGTTGTTTTGGTACTGTGTTCTTTCGGACCTTAAGCCTCAGGATTACGCACGTCGGTATGTCAAGCAGTCGGTATGTGGTAGGTATCTCATTTATATGTACCTCCATGGTTATGTAGATGTTGTTAACCTATCTATATATCTACATATATATACATATATATATATATATATATATATATATATATGTATGTATATGTATATACCCATATATCAACATATCTCTCTCTCTCTCTCTCTCTCTCTCTCTCTCTATATATATATATATATATATATATATATATATATATATATATATATATATATATATATATATATATATATATATATATATATATATATATATATATATATATATATATATATATATATATATATATATATATATATATATATATATAAATAAAACATACACCTTTCATTGGGTACATGCCGGTTTGTCCTATTTCCACACATTCCTACCTTTTGTGTTTTATCCTGTCAGTATACACAACTGCCATTGGTACATCTCAGGTAGCTTAGTGGTATGTTATTGTGAAGATTGTGCACATGGTTGTGTGTTCTAATCCTGGCAGTGGTATTTTACCTCTCAGAGGATGCACTGGTAGTACAAGGGTGATTAACGCACATTTCAGCGGTTGTGTGTTCCACATATTTATTATTCTGTGGAATACTACCTATATATGCAAGCTGTGTTTAAGGTATACTATGTAACATATAAACAGCTGAGAAGATTCCTGTCAGGGATACTCCCCATTATTTGGAACTACATCCCTGATTACATTATACAAAACCCCTCACTAACACTCCAGAGAGTCCTTGCAGAGTGGGTGCAGAACAGTGGATACACCCCAGGGATCCCGCAATTGGCTCTGCTCCACAGAGGGTCAGTTAGTTAATCGATGGGGTGGTGACAGCAGGCACTTTTTGCCAATGCTTATGAGTGGCCTCGGGCAGTTGGGCATGTACCTACCTATGTATCTATGAATTTCTACATACACTATGGACACATGCTGATAGCTTAATTTACTGTTTGGGTATTGACTTACCTTGTGCCAGTGGAGGTTGTGTGTACAATAGCCGAGGGCTAGGCTACCTATGTAGGATGCACCCAGTAGACCACCTATACATGAAAATTTACAGGTGGTCATGTGTGTGTGTGTGTGTGTGTGCCATCCATGTTTGCTGTGTGTGCAGGTGGAGAAGGGTGTCAGTCCATGAGTGCCTACACTGTCAGTGTGTGTGCTATACTTTCCTTCTTTGCCAAGGCATGGGCATACTGGGCACACCTCCATCTGCCTACTGGGGCTAGAATAGAGTGTTCATGGTCTGAGTCCCTCTGTGCCTGTGGGTCCCTTGGCAATGGTGGTGGGCTGTGAGGGCCTTCAACATTCTGCCCCTGCTGCAGCTGTTTCTGCAGGATCATATTGTGTAGCATGGCACATACTATGAAGATGTGGATACATATGCCTGGAGAGTACTGCAAGGCTCCACCAGATATGTCCAAGCAACAGAACTGTGATTTTAGCATCCCAAACACGCGGTCTATGATGATTGTGGTCTTTGAGTGTGCCTCATTATGGCGTTCTTGCTTGGCTGTGTGTGCATTTCTGATGGGAGTCATCATCCACGGTTCCAGTGCATAGCCAGCATCCCCCACCAGCTGGCCATATGGGATGTTCCCCCTGGCAAATACCTGATACAGCTGTGAGGCATGCCAGATATGGGAGTTGTCATAACTTCCAGGGCTGCCAGCACACACATCCATGATAATGCCCTGGGCATTGCACATGACCTGGCAGTTGATGGAGGAGTATCCCTTGCGGTTTATGTTGTGCCTATCCTGCTCACTGCGTGGTGACTTGATGTATATGTGCATGCAGTCTATTTTACCCAGTACCTCTGGGTAGTCTGCCACATGGTGGAAGAGACGCATATTGCTTGTCAACTCCTCCTGCATTCGGAGGAAGTATATGTGCACATTGGCATGTGGTAAAATGGCATCCAGGAACTGGTGGAGTACCCTGGATGCTGATGCCTGTGAGATCCCTATGATATCCCCAGTTGGTCTTTGGAAGGTACCTGTGGCTAGTATTCTCAAGCTTACACATTCCTTCATGTCCACTGGGATGGGTTCCCCTCTGTTACTTCTGGCTCTGAAGCGTGGCCGGCACAGCTCAACAAGTTGCTGTATGATGTCCCTGTCCACCCTGTAATGCTCTACTATCTCCAGATCATGTAGCCCCTGGTAGGTTACCCTGGGTCTAAACACTCTTCTCCTCCTCCGGTGCCTGAGATGGTTGTCAGCATCATCCTCCACACCACCATCAGTCTCCAACACATGCTGGTGAATCAAAGCTATGGCGGCCCCTAACATGTACATATTAAAAGTTTCCCATCTGTTTACACCAATGATGTAGAGTGTCTGGGAATACACAAGTGTGTGTTTGGGGCTTTCACACCTTATACTATTGTGCAATGGATGATGCTGGTGTAATTGGGTGTGTTTGTGCAATTCCAGCTGTGGGGTATCTTAATTATTGGTTTTACAGCATGTACTGCTATTGTGGGACCTTTGGTGTTGACTTACGCTTGGCTGCCATGATTCATCTATTGCCCTTTACTTCCATTTTCAACCCGATTCCCCTCCCATTGTCAGGCATGCATCCAGCTGCCGGCTTTCTTGCTTTGTACTTTCACATCCCAGGATTGTGTTGGAAATGTGTTATGTAGTTGATCTACTGCAAGTTTGCTTTGTTCTGCTGTGACAGTTCTCTTTTCTTTGCTGTACAGCACCTCCCCTTCCTGTTCTGCAGGTAACTGCTAGCAGCCTTGTTAGCTGTTGTCAATGGCCCACTGTGAGTTCCTAGGTGTTAATTACTCATTTGTACTCCAGTTACCATGCTGCAGCATTTCCTTATTGTCTTCCCGTATCCTTCCTGTTTCAGCTGTAGTGCGCACCACACACATCCGTTTACCGGGTTTCGAGCGCGTTTTCATCCACGTTCACATGCACTTTTGGTTACCTTGTGTGCTCTCAGCTAAGCAAAGCTATGGCTACTTCCACATCCCTATCCTGTGGCTTTGCTTAGCAACAGGCAATCTGGATTAGCAGTGATCCAATGTGCTGTTACGGTGGCACACC
>NC_056738.1:539677524-539700024 GCF_019279795.1 Protopterus annectens | reverse complement strand
ATACTGCATCACAGTGTTTAAACAGCATGCTGAGCATCTTAAAAAATACTTAGGGTTATGGCCTGAGTACAGTTTAAGTCTCAGAATGACAGACGAGTACTGCCAAGTATTAACAATTATATGTGGCCAAATTTAATTTTATTTTTTGAGATAGAGATTTGCCTTATACTGGTGAAATAGTTCACCAATCACAAAAAATGCAAAGATAATTATAAATATATAAGACAAAAAGGAGGCTGGTAGACAGATAAAGCAAGCAGGCAGCCATGGACAGATAGGTTCATGGGCTCATCTCCATAATTGTTTGTAATTGATACCATTACGCAGCAGTCACAGTATAACATTCAGTGCGTGATGGAATAATAGCATTAAAATGCACATAAACATATATATATATATATATATATATATATATATATATATATATATATATATGTTGTTTTTGTCTTTCGGCTTTTCCCGGTTAGGGGTCGCCACAGCGGAACTCTGGTCCGCTAATGATTGGGAGTAGATTTTCACGAACGCCGAGGTGCCAGCTTGACGTTCAACCTTCATTGAAGGCACGCCCATTTATGCATGTCTTTCAAACGCCCACCCAACCGCGGGGAGGACATGCAGACTCCACACAAAAGACACTCCCCGCACTCCAGCCGAGAATCAAACGGGAGAACTTCTTGCTGTGAGGCAACAATGTTACCTGCATCACTGCGGCTGTAATATATATATATATATATATATATATATATATATATATATATATATATAGTATCCACAGCCGCCTTTGAAGGAGAGCTTTATTAAAGCCTTGCAGTCACCCCACAGAGACCGCTTTTTCCAAAGCGCCATCAGTGTGTGACAGACGACGCTCAATTTGTTATTTTAAATTTAAAATCAAACATGCTGCTGTTAGTAAAACCCACCCCATTAATTTATCTATATTCAATATTTAATATACTAGATTACCCCTATCAATACCCACAATATAAAAAGTGTGCCGTATTGTTCCAAGATGTCTGGCCTCACGAAAAAAATGCATCTCTGCATACATCCATATATAGACATAAACTTACAATAAGTACAATTCCCACAATATGTGCTACCTTTAGAGATGATACTAGTATTTTTTACTACCTTGATGTGTCTTTTATAGCCAGAAAAATGTTGTCCTATTGTCTTTCCTTTTTTATATGAATATGTACAATGATCTTATATATATATATATGTATAAAGTCCACTTTTTAATTTCGAAAGACCAAAATCTCGACTTTCAAAATACCGATCCCAGAAAGTCGAAATTTTGGAATCTCAAAATTAAAAAGTGAAAAAAATAAAATAAAACAACTGAAATGATGTTTTTTCAGGGGGGGAAGCCCCGCTGCACCCCCCACATCCCCCTACTTAAATATACCAACTCTGAGATCTCTCTACAGTGAAGAGAATGGTTACGCTCCTGCTCCACTTACCATTCTCTTCACTGTAGCGCAATCTCGGAGATGATATATTTAAGTTGCAGTGGATGTGGGGGTGCAGAGGGGCTTGCCCCCCTGCAAAAACATTGTTTTAGTTATTTATTTTTTTTTTTGTTGCACGTTTTACTTTTGAGATTCCAAAATCTTGATGTTTCGAGTTTGGTATCTCAAAACTCAAGATTTTGGTCTTTCAAAATTAAAAAGTGGGCCTATATAGATATATATACACACACATATATATATATATATATATATATATATATATATATATATAGCTATATATATTTATGAGTTTATAATGTTTATAATGAATAATCACTGGTGAGTTTGATCAAAACATGGAACATCAAACAAATTCATCAGAGATTACCACTGATCAAAATTAAAACCATCAAAAAAGTAATCACAAAATATAAACCAATAAAACAAAAAACATTTACATAGGGTGAACTTTGCCTCCCACACCACTTTACATGAGGGGTCTGTCCCACTAATGACCACTGGAAATTACATATACTAACTTCAGGACCACAAAAATTCATGGCAAGGGAAAATCTCTGGAATTATGTAACAGTTGATATAATGAACTTTGATCATTACATAATTTGACAAACTGTACCACAGACAAAAATCACCAGCATTTCAGCACATGATGAAATGTGTGCAGTGATAAATCAGATAATCAGACAACACTCATAGATATGTGTTTATACACACACACATACTGTATGTCTTGCTCTTTCTCTCTGCCTCTATATAAACACACACACACACACACACACACACACACACACATATATATATATATATATATATATATATATATATATATATATATATATATATATATATATATATATATATATATATATATATATGTATCTAAGTAACACAATGTGTTTAGTACGTTCATTTTCAGGGTCAAATCATGGACTGTGTTCATGGAAGTAACAAAACAAATAATAATAACATAGTTTTATTAAACATGCTACATTTTGTGGACAGGCAGTGGGATAGAGGTGTAGGTAAAATTAGCCTAGTGGCAAACATTCATGGTGTTGTGACTGAGCTGATTAATGTGTGTTTTAATACCTTTGATAAAAGTATCCCCTCCCCCCATTATCTTCTGATCATACTACAGCAGCAGGCACGTAGAGCATAAATACTGCAGCTCTCTGAATTTTTAACTTTCATTGTTCTTGGTAAAATGCGGCTATAATGTGAAACTGAAATTCTGAACACAGTTATAACATCACTGATTTCCAATGATTACCTATGCTTAGCACAAAAACATGAACATCATAAACTATGCTACTTTTAGTATATTCTTCATTACTGTTCTACTTTTCAATATTTTTTAGTTATTACTGCAATTATTATCTTTAGAATATATAAATTTTAGCTATTGACCAGAGCTATGGAAGAAAACTTACAGCCCCAATTAAAATTGTGGATCGTTGGATGTACTAGACATATTCCAGCTCATTAGTGTAACCTTTTCTTTATCTACCAGGCATTCTTGATTAGAATATATGTCATGTTAAGCTTATTTTGTCTTAATATATATCTTTTCACTTTAATGATAGTCATTCCAATATTACCTTGCTCACTGGCTCTGCCTTTCATCATCCCGTAGGCTCTTTCCACCCACACATCAACATAAAAATCAAATGTCCAAGTTTACATTTCCACAATGCCCTCTAATCCTTGCTAATGAATTTAACTTGCTTTGTCAAAACATAAGGCAACTTATGCAATGGCTGATACTGACTTTATGAAATTTGTTATGACCAGTTTTGTAGACAATGTGAGTTGATATGTAGAGTACCACTAGCATTTCTCCTTCATATTTCAGTGTCAGCTATTGCAACTTTTTAAATACAGTTACAGATTTCACAGTTAAAAAGTCTGTTTTTAACCACTCCAGTGTGTTAAAGGGTTAATTGACAAGAAAAGGGTAAGCATGTTGCTTTTCTTGGAAATCTAATGTGCCTTCACCCTTTGCTTCCGCATATAGTCTTACGTGCACGTATTATGCGACTGGCAAAAGTTTAAAGCTGCACGCTTGGAGTATTTGACATTATCCTCTCATTGCCTAGGGCAGTATGTGCAGTGTGTGGACAGTCTAGATGGCAGCAGACTGACATATCTTTGCTTTAGTGTGAAATATAACTGACATTTAATACTTTATTTGAAATGAGTGGAGTGCAATCAGCACTGTCAGGGTATTTTTTTCCCAAAGTGCAGTACAATTAGCACCATCAGAGTATATTTTCCCAGAGTGCAGTGCAATCAACAACATAAGTGCATGTTTTCCCATTTTCTGATACAAAAATGTAATCAAATAGAGTGCAACCATTCTTTATCTTTTCTTAATTATATATGTCTAAAACAGTGAGGGAAAGGCTGTGTAACCTGTTCTCTAACTTCTGTCCTGAACTCCTATCGGGAGCAGTTATGACCTTTAACATTCTGTACAATCCCTGTTGTGACTGACATCTGCCTTAGTAAAGATACATCTGTAGGTCACTTTGGGCCAGATTCATGATGGCTTGCATGGAGTCTAAGAGTAGAGTAAGACTCCATGCAGCCATCATGTCCGACGAGCAATCCAGGAACAGCCTGCAAGGGCGTGCAAGAGAGCTCCTAAAATGGCTCTTACACAGACAGGGCTGGGATATGCAAATTACCTCAATTGCAGGTGAAAGGCATGCAAATGAGGTAGATTTGCGATTCAGGAAACCCAAACCTGTCCAAGTAAGAGCAGTGTTATTTGCAGAAGTGTACTCAGTTGACAACTGAGTACCATTCTGCAAATAGCAAAATGGAGTTGTGACAGCTCCAAATAAAGGTTGCATCCAGTGCAGGAAGCATGCCAATGGCCAAATATATGGCCATTGGCAATGTTTCCTGATGCAATATGAAAAAAATTAATTTTTTTTCTCCGATTTCCGATGTTTAAGCATAGCACAGCGCCGCGCAAATGGGCTGCACTCCAAAAACCAGAAAACTAAAAATTAAAACCCACAAATGTGGATCTTATTTAAATTGTTAATGTACAATGCAAGGGAATGGCAGGCTGAAGACAACATGGCCACTGAGTAGAGGTTGCTAAGGGGGGAAGCTCAGTCTAAGAGATATAACCAAGCATTAGTAGGCAATCCTATGCAAATGAGGGTTAGGATAGTGAATCGCAAGTTTACAAAGCAAATGAGCACAGTCAGTGGAGTGTAGGAGTAGGATAAGGGGAGTAACAGAGTAGAAGATAGGTGACATCATGAGTGGGGTATGTATGAAAGAAGTGAAGCTCATTGGAGCAGAGTGGCATGTGTCAGCTGTCATTTACACATCATGGAAAGAGGTGTGTCAACAGGTAGGCTAGGTAAAGGCAAGAAAGGGAAGGTGTATGCTGTGGATAACACCTAAGTTTCTTGCTGAGCGGGTATGCGCGCATTTGCGGGCCTGTAAACCTGAGTAAGACAAAGTGCACGGGTGTAAGCGTGAGTGCGTTTAAGCCAGAGTAAGCATGTATAAGGCTGTTTAAAGAGTTGTAAGTGCATTTGCGCTGGTGTGTGTATGTTTTAACCCAAATAAGCAAGTTTTAGTCCGTGTAAGCATGTGTGCGCACGTGTGAGCTGCTGTGAGTGTGTTTGCACTTGTGTGCGCGGCGCTGCTCCCCCGAGGAAACAGAAAGGAAAAAGGAAGCACAACAAATAGTAGGAAGCTACCAGGGCATACTAGCAGAAATAGCAGGTGAAAACAATCAGAATCAGGCAATTACACAGGCAGTAGACTAGCCCAGCCAAGCCTAGCACTTAAAACTCTGCAAACAGCAGTCCATTATGTTTCTCACAACAGACACTGCAGTAAGCTAATAGAAGTGAAAACTGAAAAAGCTTTACTGAGAGAAAGAAATGTTAGGGGTTGCCATTGCTGTTATAAGGCGACATATGCAACATGCTGAGGGTGGTGACAATGGAAATGCTGCTGGACAACCCACAGTGAGGAGACGGCGAAGAGTGTACAGACCCAGGGTAACCTACCAGGGGCTTAATGAGTTGGAGATATTGGAGTGCTATAGAGTGGACAGAGACCTCCTGCAGCAAATTGTTGAGCTGTGCAGGCCACGCCTCACACACAGAACCAACAGAGGGGAACCCATCCCAGTGGAAACCAAGGTATGTGTTGGCCTAAGAATATTAGCAACAGGTACCTTCCAGAGACCAACTAGTGATATGATGGGGATATCACAGGTATTAACATCCAGGGTACTGCACCAGTTCCTGGATGCCATGTCAGCACATGTCGGTGATCATGTATATTTCCCCAATTCCCATGAGGTATTGGCCAGCAATATGCGTCTCTGCCAGCAAATAGCAGAATACCCTGAGGTAGTGGGTGCAATAGACTGCACGCACATATGCATCAAAGCACCAGCCGGCGAGCGAGGTAGTGTCTACTTCAACCGTAAGGGCTTCCCCTCCATCAACTGCCAGGTTGTGTGTGATACCCAGGGCATAATACTGAATGTGTGTGCTGGCTGCCCTTGAAGCTACCATGATTCCCATATCTGGCATCTGATGCAGCTGTACCAGACATTTGCCAATAGGGACATCCCACATGGTCACCTAGTGGGGGATGCTGGCTATGCACTGGAGCCATGGCTGAGGACACCCATCAGAAATGGACACACACCTGAACAGGAATGCCATAATGAGGCACACGCACAAACATGTAATGTATTCGAGCATGTGTTTGGGCTGCTCAAGTCATGGTTCCAGTGTCTGGACACATCTGGTGGAGTCTTGCAGTACTCACCAACTACATGTACCCAAATTGTCATGGTATGTGCTATGCTACATAATATGATCCTGCGAAAACAGCTGCAGCAGGACCAGCATAGGCCTGGGCCAAACAGCCCCCCACCATTGCCAAGGCCATCACAGGCAGAGTGTGACTTGGAGGAGGAACAACCTGAGCCTGCCCCAGTAGGCAGAAGGAGGCGTGCCCAGTATGCTTTGGCCTTGGCAAAGAGGCAATGCATAGCACATACACTGGCTCAGTAGGAACTCTGGAAATTATACCTCTCTCTGACTTGCACATATAGTAAAAGAGATGCCTAAGTTGACACTACCTGCTTTCAAACATGTACAGGGAGTGTAGCATGTGCATCTGACATAGGCAGCCCTGCAACACCACCTGAGGCATGATTGCCATGTGTTAAGCAATATAAAGCAGTGCTAAACAGCATTTACTACCATGTAGTGTATGCAAACAAAATCACACACACACCAACTGGCACAACTGTGGTCAATGTTGAGTAATATTGGGCAACGTACAGCAATGTTGGTGAATATTGAGCAATGTCAGACAAGCCTGGTCTAAGTAGGGCATAGCTGAACAAAAGCCAACATGCTCATATTTGCTTAACTGGCCCTTAAGCAGTCTGGTTTGCTCAGTATGAAAATATAAAGCAGTGATGGGCCTCAAACCCAGGATACTGTGCACTATAGTTAAAGTACTGAACCACTAAACCATGACAGTATTGCAGTGGTCAACCCGTATGAAGGAATGTTGATAAGTCTATGCAAAGTATCTCATGGAAACCCTGCAGGCACAGCATAATCCCTGTCGAATTATGACACAAAGGTGAGTCCTGCAGTAAGAACAGAACCTGACTTCCAACACACACACAGTATAAATGTTAATATTTGTCATGTTCGCACACATCAACAAATGTAGTGGACCTCAGATAGCAACATACTGAAAGGTCACACTGAGCATGCTCACACACTTGAATAAATGAGACAAATGTCAGGCAACAAAACACGGAAAGCCTGAACTGGGCATGCTCACACACTTAGTCCATGTCTGAGTACAGCAGTGGGCCACACATATCTGGCAGTTGCATGTGTTAACCCAGGAACCTCTCACTATCCAGCAATCCACCCTGTGCACACAGTTATATGACAACAGACACATATATAATATAGTGGAACCCTGTCATAATCAGATATGTTCTGCAGATACCTAAGTTGTTCATAGAAACTGGGAAAGCAAAGACGATAAAGACCTGCAAACAGTATCAGCAATAAACATTGTGCATCCCGAACATTAGCATAGGTTCAGAGGTCGATACTAGGCTATCTGCCCTAGGGCATGTACAAGCCTAGCCAGAGTGTGTTTGGCATTTGCAACCCTGTCAGATTACTACACTGTGCGTGTGAATAATAGGTCACACAAGATAGCCCATGTACGTTTAGGCTAGTGTGCCTCTGTCTAACAGGGACCCAGAAGATATCCCAGGGGTAAACATACGATCACCCATACAATCGTCAAGATGTCTCCTGTAGGTGGTCAGTGGGTGGCTTTGCCTATGTGAAACTGGGATTACAATCCGGATTGAGTGGAGCCTCTGGGATAAGAATCTGTCCCTCCAGCATGTCCTATTAACATCTGTGCTGAGGTATATGTCTCTGGAGTGTGTAGCTCCAAGAGAGTCGGATATCCTGAGGTGGAGCATATCCAGTAATTCTGGGTTGGGTATATCTGTAAACAACAGGCACACATCATATCCGAGTAGGTGGTAAGTGACTGAGTAGAGCTGGAGTTACTGCATCCGAACTGTGCAGGGCATCCGTGTGAGTTCCTATATCTGCTTGGTGAGGAACTTCTGTGGCCAGTACAGTTGCTGCAGGTGTCGGGTAAGGTACACCCCAAATGTAGCATTGTAACCAAGCATGGTTGTGATGAGTATATGGGCACAATGACCTCACTCGATCTAGATGTGAAACCATATGGGATAAGGTGGCCTATATAGAAGGTCTACCCAACCACTTTGGCAATATAATTGTCAAAGGCGACAGTACGAACAAGTCACATCCCCAAACCCCTAACAACTCCTACCGTATGTAATGGAGTACTACCTATGTGGTAATGTGTGGGCATGTTGTTATTCCCAAAGGGGATGACTATGCAACTAATGGCATTTAGCTGTAGGCCATGGCTCAGGCACCAGTCATCCATCTCTGTGAGACCCTGTTTAAGTATGCATATGGCAGCTGGAGAGTTGATTATGGCACCCAGTTTGCAGTCAAGTGCGAACATGGTCAGCCATATTCCCCCTGTGGTAGCCTGTATGTCAGACAAATATATACTGAACAAGAGAGGTCCCAGGACCGAGCCATGTGGGATGCCACATTTAACTGGTGAATAGTCAGCCATGGCACCTGCAATTCTGACCATGTGGGTGCTATCCCTGATCCAGGTAGCAATCCATTGTGTGAGATATGTGTCCATATCGACGCTGATGAGCCTATGCATAATGGCCCAGTGGGTTATTGTGTTGAAGGGTTTTGCAAGGTTCAGGTAGGCTGTGTGGACAACCGTCCCTATGTCGATGGACCTGTTAACTGTTTAAAGAATACAAACAGGTTCAAGAGGCAAGATCTGCCCACAACAACGCTGAAATGTGTAGGACACAGTGTCTGTAGGTTCCCGGTGTCTATGTGTATGAGTCTTATGTCAATACGCTCCATAGCTTTGCAGAACAGGCTAGTTAGGCTTATAGGGCAATATTGTCTGTGGTCTGTTGTGGCACCAACTCTGTGGAGTGGGACCACTGTCGCTGTATGCCATTCCTTGGCTACATATCCTGTAGTAACTCCGATATTGAACAGTGATGTAATGTGAGGGTTACGTCTGTCATGAAGCTCGTGCAAGATGCAGGCCAGGACACCGTTTGGTCCCATTGATGCTGTGATGTACACTTTGGGGAGGGCAGCACTCACCTGTTACTGGGTGATGTCAGGGAGGTTACACTCTGTTGGGATGGATAGTTGCTCCTTAGGGGAGATGGGGGTGAGACATCTGCACTGAACCTGTTTGCCAGGGTGTTGGCAATGCCAGTGGGTTCAGGGTAAGTTTAGTCAGTATGCAGTAACTCACAGCATATCAGTGAGTGTCCACTCAGGTTCCTGACATAACTGAAGAAGGCTGTGTGATAGTCCTACATGTCTGGTGCAATTGTCCAGTAGAAGCGGCCCTTAGAAAAGTTCATGAGTGATTGTAGCTGTCTGCTAGTACAGATCACAGATGCCTTCCCCATCTGGGATTGTGCTCTATCATGTAGTAGCTTTCTCCTGACGTTGTACAGCTTATTCATGGCTGGGGTCTACCAGACAGGACCCCTGCCATTGGAGGAGTGAGTCCTGTTGTTATTTGGGATAACACAATCCATGCAGTCCACTAGGTGTCCATAGAATGTGTATGTAAAGGATTCAGCAGTCTGAGCCATATTTGCCACTGTCTCAGGGTCTCTGAAGGATACCACCTTGCTTTGGTGAAGTGAGACGTTGGCTCATGAGAAGTTCACCAAGATTACCCAGGATGGGTGTGAGGAGGGTATATGTATGTCCAGTGAGATACATGCATGTTCTGACCTTACCAATGAGGGGTATATCGCTGGTGTGGAACATAGGGTCCCCATGTTTGTGATGATCAGGTCCAATATGTATTCCCCCTTGTGGCTGTGCTGACTGGTTGTGCCATAGCATATGAGTCTATAAATTGTAGCGACTGCTGGGCAAGGGTGTTGGGGCTTGGGAAGTCACCCAATATAATGGTGTTTGTGGAGACCTTCATATTCTCCATAGTTCTCATGAAAGCCGAGTGTGGTTCCTGAGTTTGGGAGGGTGGTCTGTAGCAAGCAACAAACTGAAAGGCAGTTTTGCACAATGATAGTTGTATATGTATGGTCTGTGATGCTTTGTGCAGTACTACTAACCCGGAGGTGTGTGTATCTGTGATGTATATGGATACTCCCCCTAGTTGTGTTGTCTGTTCCAAGTCTTGTGGTCAGAAAGCATGGTATGAAACATAACCTGGTAGTGCTGGTGTGCATAAGTGAGCCTGAACCAGGCATCTGTTAGTGCACAGATATCACTATCCTCCATACTGAGGAGAGTCCTGAGTGGCCGCAATATGAGGGTAACAAATCTGGTGTTGAGCAGCATTACCCTTAGTTTCATTTAACCTGTAATGTCTATAGAGGTGGGTTTGTCTTTTGAGCCCTGCTTCAAAAAGGCACTATGGTGGTAGCAAGAGCCTTAGCCAGCATTTGAAAGTCCAAGGGTGACAGGTGCAAGCTGTCCATAGTGAAGCTACGTGGCATGTCGAGCATGTCATCACAGGCTGACAGACACTGTATCCCCTATGAATGACACCAATTTGTTAGCCAACTGTTAAACGTGATATGTTTGTCTGTATACTGTGACATCATAATTGGTGGGTGTAAGATGCTAGACAAGGTCAGGGTCATACTGGCCTGGGCTACATGATCAGAGTGTTCCTCCATGTATCATGTCATGTGGTCCAGGTAGTAATGTCTGAGGTTTTATGCACCAGCATGGACAATGATGGTGCCAGTCCTGTACTTGCTTTGGAGTGACCTGACTGCATGTGTTATGTGGCAGATCCTGGCACCCGACAGACAGCCCAAAGTGACTATTCCCTTGTTTGGGCTGGTGAGTGGTACATCAGTGTGACTAACAATAAGTGTCGATTATTACAAGTGTATTAGGTGTGTTGTTTAGCCCGAAGGGCAGTGACTGTGTGGCACACTGACATTGTGAACTATGTGATATGTGGGTATTGTAGTGGGGTAGCAGTTGTGTGTGTGTCTGCTTTGGAGGTTTCTGCTGCTTAGGCAGAGTTCATTTACAGCATCCGAGTATGTCTATGTGTGATAATGTGGTTTGAGTGCTGTCGCTAGAGGATATGTGAGACTGATATGTGGTGTATGTGGTTACCTTCACCACCTGATAGACTGTGCCAGTCATGGGTCAAGAGAGTTCAGCACCCTGTATGTCTATATAGGTGCATCTCACACATATATCTGAGTTTTTTGGGAGGAGGAGAGGGTTGTCTGTGTACATGAGGCAGATGTGACATTGTGTCAACATCACAATATTCACCAGCTGGACTGGAGAGTACACACAAAACTGACCCCTGGACATGCCAGGATATTATGATGACATACTCTGTAGCTTGATCACAAAGGATCAGTAGGGTGGTAAGTATGTAAAAGAGTATAACAGGGATTAATGCTCAGGTTCATTGGTGTTTTGTAAAGAGTAGCGGAGAAGGAGTCCAGATTGAATTATGACACCTCCTTCAGCTATGTCATAAATAGCAATGTACACCCATATATGTCCTGAGTCAGGGCCAACTGTACCTGACTGACAATGCCGATATCCTGACAGACAGGCCCATATATACATACCCACCTCCCACTGACAATAGTCCATATCATCATACCAGGAAATATCACATGTAGAATGGATGAGCAGCTACCCACAATGCCAAAAGCATGGCAGCAAGTGGAATACATTGATTCCCAATATGTGTCATGCATAAACTACAGAACAAACAGATCCTGCACCTGAACAGTCAGCTGAGTCTCACCCCCTACACAGGATGTGGAACCGTTGAATATGTTACAGCAACATATGGCACTCCCCACAAGTGTTGGTGCACAACACACCATGGGAAGTACAGTCCAGTACGCCTATGAAGTCTGATCTGCAAGGTCATGGAGTCCATCATGGTTGAAGTCATAAACAGAGCTATTGGAAGCTGACATACACACAACCCTACCAACTGTGGTATGTTAATGTGCGGATCATGGTTCCCAAACATGCTAGACCGTTTGCAAGGCAGCCACCCAGGACATACATCACTGAACACAGCTACACATGTCTCACATAGACTTTGAATAGCCCTTTATCAACATCCCAGACACATGTAGTATCCACAAAACCAACAAGCTGTGCATAAATATGTGTTGATATATGAAGGAATGTCAATGTGTCCACAGATAGATCACACAAGGTAAGGATTATGAGGTCCTGTTCAAGCTGTTGACACCTGCTGACCCACATGGACCATTCCTGGAATGGCATAAAACAAAGTGTACACACATCACCATGTCCAGTCTGATGATGTCACCATCCTATAAATACAGCAGGAGAAGGGAAACCAGCCAGTAAAGCAAATATCACGCCATGTTAATGTGTCTCCCTCTAGTATCATAACATAGTTAAGTAGAGGTTTGAATCCTGCTGACTGTGTGTGTGTGGGGGGGTGGTGTATGTGTGCAGTTTGTTTTGAGAGGAGTGCCCATTTTGGAGACTGGGAAAACTCACTAAAAGAAGTACATTCCTCTTTGGAAAGTCGGATGATGTCACCATCCTACAAATACAGATGGAGAAGGGAAACCAGCCAGTAAAGCAAATAGTGCACCGTGTTAATGTGTCTCTCACTAGTATCATAACATAGTTAGGTAGGGGTTTGAATCCTGCAAACACTGACAGTGTGTGGGTCACTGTTGATCAATGCAGTGTGGGTTTTGGTTTTACTATGGTAGGACATATTATGATTAAAACAGTAAGTGCATTGCACACATCAGGTATCTGCATGGCAAATATATATGTGTACATGTCCCCTCAATCAGTACATAGGTGTGAAGCCTGCATACTACATGAATACATCTTTTTCCATTAACAGGTTGTGCCGCTGCTTCTCAGATCGTAGATCACATATGTCTCCTGTAAGTGGTCAGTGGGTGGCTCTGCCTATGTGAAACTGGGATTACAATCCAGATTGAGTGGAGCCTCTGGGCCAAGGTCATCTGTGCCACACACACTCATGACAGTTACTAAAGAGTAGTGTGAGTGAGGGTATATCCAAAACAACGATAAAGAAGAAGGCAACAGCCTAAGAAACAACAGCCAGTTCACAGACAAAATTTAATACAGCTTAGCGCCTCGTCATAATAGCCTTCAATGAGCACAAGTTACAAGCACACACCCACTACAATATATATCACAATTAATTAAATAATTAAGTACATTAATTAATCAATCAAAACTAAATAACATTTAAAGAAAAAAACATTCAGTAAAAAACTAACAATATTATAATATAAAATTTATAATAAACTTTTTCAATTTACTTCTAAATTCAAACCATTAGGTGACATGGTATTATATTTCAAAATATAAATAGTTTCTTTAAATAACAAAATATTTTTAATTAATTTGTCATCACCTTTTTTAATAAAAATACTTTCTAAAACACAACATTCAAACAATGCAGCATTACTATTATGACACTCCATAAAATGCAAGGCAATGGGACTAGTTAATACTCTTTTATTAATATCTCTGACATGCTCCTGCATTCTGATTTTAAATTTTCTCTTCGTCTCACCAATATAATATAACTTACATGGACATCTAACACAATAAATAACCCCTTCAGAATTACATGAAGAAATATTCTTAGGACTAAATGGAATACCATTAATATTGTCAAAATATGGCTTTACAAATTTGCAAATATTACACTGGCCACAAACATTAGTACCTACTATAGCCAAATTATTATATACATTATCCAAAGGAGAAATATAATAGGTGTTAATTAATTTATCAGATAAATTTTGACCTCTTTTAAAAGACATTTTAGGAACAATAGGAAAAATCTTATAGAGATTTTTATCTGAAATCAAAAATCTCCAAAAATATTTAATAATATTCCAAATTTTATCACTATAAGAATTATAAACAGTGACAAAATAAATATCTGATATTTCCTGCGTAGGACCCACTAAACACCTATTATTCCTATTAACAGAACTAACCATATTCCTAAAAGGTAGAAAACTATTTATTTCTCTATTATTATTACTAATAGTCAGTTTATTACCCTTTTTAGCACTTGTTTTATCCATTAACTTATTAATACAAAAATCTAATATATCAATACTATATCCCCTTTTCAAAAACATAATAATACTATCATAAATGTTCTGTTCTAGATCTATTATGTTATTACATAATCTAGATAATCTTATAATTTCTCCATAAGGAATAGCAGATAAAGTATGAGGGGGATGACAACTAGTTTCATAAAGAAACTGATAACCATCCATAAACTTACGATACACTGTAGTATTGATCTGATCACCTACCACTCCAGTTAACATAATGTCTAAATAATGAACTTTACTACCAAACTGTAAACCATCAAAACACAAATTATACTTATTATTATTAAGATCTGAAAAAAACTCATAAACATATTCAATACCACCACTACATAGAAAAATCAAATCATCTATGTAGCGGTAGTAACACAAAACAACATTTTTATAAAATGTATTAGTATATACATATTCCAATTCAAATTTACCCATAAAAAGGTTAGCATACATGGGGGCAAAAGATGCCCCCATAGCAGTACCCTTTAGTTGATGGTAGATAGCTTGATTGAAACTAAAAAAATTATTTAGAAAGAAAAAAAGAAGTCAAGTCCATTATATAATGGGTGGTAGGAGTATCCCCCAAAAAATACAATAATGCCTGTAGACCATCAGAATGATTAATGTTAGTATAGAGACTGACTACGTCTATACTAATCCAAAACATATTATCTGTCCAAATAATATGACTTAATTTGTCAATAAAGTCAAAAGAATCTTTAACATAAGAATCTAATTTTTTTACATACGATGACAGATAATTATGAATAACTATACCTATATTTCGACAAAAATAATTACTGGCCGCAACAATAGGACGGCCTGGTGGGTTATTCATATTTTTATGAAGTTTTGGGAGACAATAGAAGGTAGCTAAATTGCAATTCTCCGAACAGAACTTTTTATCAAAATCATCCTTGGAAATATATCCTAGTCTTACTCCCTTATCCAATAAGCTAGTATACTCTTTCATGGCTGCAATATATTTATCATAATCACTAATCTCATAAGTCAATGGGTCACTTAAATGTTCCATACACATATCTAAATATTGTTTATTATTCAATATTACAATCTTATTGCCTTTATCAGATTTTTTAATAATAATGTCATGTCTACTAGAAAGATTTTTCATAGCCATCCATTCATTTTTGGTCATATTGCACAACTTTTGATCATTCCTACATACATTAAACATTTCTTGTAATGAGAAATGTATCATTTCAGAGAAATGAATAATAGAAGAATTATTGTATGGAGGAATAAACTTGCTATGAAAATCAATACCTTCAGTATTAAGTGTAGAATAAGCTAAAGAATATAAAGAAGGCAAAGAATCATCAGAGAAACAAGAATAATAGCTATCCATACTAGTATCAACATCACTATCACCATATAAAAACTAGAAACAGGCTCATCATATATAAACATTTTTTTATCATTTGAAAAAAAATATCTCAAATGAAGTTTTCTAACAAATTTGAAAAACTCCTGTTTCAATATATGATGTCTAGGAAAAACAGTGGGAACAAATTTGAGACCATACTGCAATACAGCTAATTCTTCATTAGAAATATTACAGCCAGAGATGTTAACAACATTATTACCATTCAGTAAGACAGGATTCGAAAAATCAAGTCCATCTTCCTTTTTTAGATGTTTGTCTAGATTGTCCTTCACCCGGAGAAGAACCTGTAACAAAGTCCTTCTTTTTATATCCTCGTCTGGAATTGTTGCCATCACTCCGAAAGCGTTGCTGATGCCCTAAGGAATCATTAGCAGCAGGCAAAGGTGGAAAATCAGTATCAGAGTCTGTAGTAAAACCATAGCCATCTGAGGAAGCAAAGGATACAGAAAGCTGTTTTTTGTTATTATTTTTAACATTTACATGTTTTTTTGAAGGGCGATAGACTTGTTTTCGTTTCCATAGGAAAGCACGCCCATTATCATAATCTTTGATGTCTCTTTTGATTTTTACTGATTTATATTGTATCTGTTCAGTCTCATATTTATGCAAATTGTCATTTAAGTTAACAAAAATATCATTAACCTTAGCCACACCAATATCAGTCAACAATCTCGAATGCATAATGTGTAATTGCTCTTGTAATTTCGACAAAAGAAGTTGTTCCCTTTCCACTAGTATCTTAACCCACTCCATTGCACAATTATGGGCCGCTGAAAGCCAGCGGTCTTTAAATATTAAATCATTATTACCTGTATTGTCAAAAGGTGTCGCTGGGCTTTTAAAGGCTCATAAGCCCCGTGGAGAAATATCAAGATCCACATATCTTTGAAGCCCTAACAAATTAAAGTGACACCTAGTTTTTCTCATATCTTTGAGTGAGGGTATATGCCTGGGGTATATGTCAGACATGTTTATACACAACAACGACTGGCAATAATGGACAGTCTGTATAGGTGTACAACTGCCTTGTGGATATGCATTCAGGCCTCTAATGCCTTATGTGATATACTGAGGGACTCCACAATACCTATGGATATGTGGATACCAAGGGACACATGACATAACATGAGGCTGTATGTACACATTGGGACTCAACATACATGTTGAGGTCTACCATCGATGTGGTACTGATGGGATAGTATGTATAGTAAATGTGGATGACTATGCCATAGCCGGCTTACTGCTATACAGCATGTATCAGACAACAGGTATCTGTCTGTATGATACCCTTGTGTAGGATATGCGTCCCATCCAGGGAATACATTGTAGGCCAATGCATGCATTTCCAGATGTGGATGGACACATCCCTAGTGTGTTTGCATGTACCTAAGGGGGCTATATTCCAAACAGGTCTGGTCCCAGGAAAGGGTGGCAGTCAATACCACTGGTTAGTATTAGAGTATAGTACCAGAAGAATCCAACTGTTACTGAGTTCCCTACAACTGTGTGTCATTTGCCAGGACATCATCCAATGATTGCTTATAGTCATGCTGTTGAGGTTGTGTATACTACCAGACCGCAAATCATTGACAGATATTAACAGTATCACCCACAGCATAGTGTCAACCCATGTCATACACACATGTGGACCCATGTTAGTACATAACTGTAGTAGAATGCATACTGGCCATTGAAAGTTACTATGAGATGTTAACAATGTATACAACAGGGTATGCCACACGTCCCATGTGTCCACCATGCACGTACATGCAGACAGTGCGCACCCACCATGTTCACAGATGTACACTTGCTAATCTGTACTGCACACATCACACACGTACTGTCCACTCACTAACACATGCTGGCAACACATTACACTTCAGTCAAGTGGCACATGGGTGGACAATGCATACTCAGACCTAACAGTGGTGTAAACAATGCTTCACTGACAATCAGAGCTTTGATGCATAATGTCTGCTCAGACATACCTACAAGGATGTCATTACACTTTCCTGTTGACAACTTGCTAATATTGCTACACTGCTATATTGTCACCCTGTACATCAGCACCATGTTAGCCTGTTCCTGCATCAATGTTACAGATGACAGGAGGCGACACAGGTATCATCATATGCACAGAATGTGTTGTTGTTTGCCAGAGCCTGACATTGTCCCATCCAATTGACATGTCTGTGTGTGTGTGTGTGTGTGTGAGGGACAACAGTACAGCATGGGCCAACGTTGCTGTAATGTGTGTGTGCATGTGTGAGCCCTAGTTGTTTGGTTAATGTGTGTGTGTCTGCATGCACACAGCTCCACCATGTGACTGCCATATACGGTAGTTTATGGGACAGCCACAGACTGTACCTGCTAGGCTGTACAGATCACTGTCTCTGGCCACAGACACAGTACCTGTGCCTGGCAGGGGTGCTACGGACAGTATCGGGTACCAACCTTGACTGGGTACTGTCATCAGAGGCAGAGGTATGATGATTGGACCCATGTCTCTGCTGGGACTGGCCAGAGCCACGTGCATGTGGTCTACTGGGATGATCAATGGACAGGCCAGCCCCAGGGTACTGCCACTATGGGAGCAGCTGTGATCTGTGGGCTGTCCACGACCACTGCCAGCTGTTGCTGTTGCTGTTGCTGGCATGTGTCCGCTTCGACATTGCAACCGTCCCGCATGGTCCTGGCTCATGGAAGACATATTGTGGAGGGCATCTACTGTCTCTCCCCAATGTCTATCAATGACCTCGGTGTAATTTCGGATGGCACCGGCAAGGTCACGGATGCTGTCATTGATAGCGATGTAATGGGCCCGCTGTGCCCTAAGTCCCTGTCTGGTGTACCATTCCACACGTGCCTGAGCCTGCATTACAGCCCGGAACATACTGGACATTGTAAGGCCTGTGAGGGCACGTCTGCCAGGGGTAATATGACCAGCAGTGCTCCCCCGAGAACCCCTGGACCTCCACCTATGTGGTACCATTTTACGAATCTGGCTACAGCTGCTGTGAGGGGATGCAAGTGCCATGGGTACCACACTCTCCTGGTCAATGCCAAGTTATGCTGTCCCTCGCCTATGGCCATTGGTGATTAGGGATGTATTGACAGTATGAGTGTACGTATAGATGGGGTTGAACGCTGTGTACTGTTGATTGGCAGACCACCGACAGACCCTGTCAAACCTTCCTGTGCCAGAATACATGTCTCATCATCACCACTATTAGTGGCAGTGGCTTCAAGTTCTCTGCTGCTTTCGGCCACCCCTAACTCAGCACCTGTGAGAAGAAGACAGGAAACACACTTTACAGTCTTCACATGATGCATGCACACATGCACACATGAACACATGCACACATGCACACATGAACACATGCACACATGCACACATTCACACATGAACACATGAACACATGCACACATGCATATATGAACACATGCACACATGCACACATATACACTCCTCACTATAGCACATACACACACACACCAGCAATCCTACACATACTCTATAGTGGGTGATGGTGAGTGTCAGCATCACAAGGCAAACAGTCACCACACATGTGTCAGCATGCAGAATATGTGTTGCACAAGACCATGCAGTGCAAGTGTAGATGCTCCTATTTCATGGCAGTGTACATGGCTTTGATGCAACTGTGTAGTTGTTCAGTGATTGACTACACCCTGGAATACAATGTGTACCTGGACACAACATTGCTGTGCAAGTATTATCAGCTCTGCAATGCCCTGTGCACCATCACTCACAGGTATACATGCCATGGCTACATGTGTTATCTGTGTGACACATAGGTTTCCATGTCTGAGTACAGTGTCTGTGTCCATAGCAGATAATAATGGGCACAGGTATAGCACATGCATGCTATGTACACACACGGGATGAGTGGTGCACGTTGACGTGAAGGAATCCCGATGCTCGACATGGCCAGTGTACAGTGGTTATGGTGAGTGTGGGACACATTACAGATATGTCGGTGCCAGCCATGGCATGGCATGCTACATGACTGCAACATTAAACACCACACATACCTAATATGTGTCATGTGACCTATACACCCACTAGCATTCCAGGACATATATGTGACACTTTGTTCGGATGGCGACTGCTGTGCATATTGTGTATACTGGCATATGTAAGGACACACACAACATGCTATGCATATTGTGTATAGGTGCATATGTTTGCACACACACAACATTGAGGTGCACAGGAATGACTGCTATGAGTAGTACTGTGGTCACTGTAACCAGATGGGGTGTAGTACCCTGTGCCATCATCATCATGCATCTTGTGGTCATTCACAGCTACTAATGTGTGCAAGACCACCGCCTAGCATGCTGAAACCTGACCTGCAGTGCAGTGGCTACATTCACAATTACACAGCCACTTTGTACATGGGTGTGTGAGGTGCCCAATAGGGAGCATTGCCTAACATGACTGTGTTATGTGTTGAAGAGTGTTGCACAGCCCCATGATAGGCCTCTACCCCTGAGATACATCATATGTGTGTGTGTATGACATGTAGGATACTGAAGTGTGACCTTACAGCAGTTGTGGGGTAATGCCAAATGTAGCATGTTTTTGTGTACTGCGTATGATATACGTGTTCTGTTGTGTACAGCTGTAGCAACTATGCATATCCAATGTGCAGTACAGTGTTGCCACAAATGTGTCAGCTGCTCTGTGCATTGCATGTGATTAAGGCAGCTACTGACTTTACTAAGATGTTTACAGTCTCACAGCAAACATGCACAGCATGCATTATGCATAGGTGTGTTACGTGTACATGGCCTACACCTCACCTATGACATGCACATGTCATTACCAATATTAAAGTGTTAACACACTCACCAGCATGTATCGTCTGCCCTGCTGTCACACCAGAGGGACCTACAAGAATATGACACAGTTTTTCAGTGGCCACAACTGTGGCATTGCTACTGTGAGTGTGCTAAACTACAGTAGAACAACAGTCAACAGTCACAGGTGTACAGATACTATTCCAAATATCAGTATTGCACACAATAGGCAGCACAACTGCTGAACACACAGTACACATCTCACATATGCATATTCTAACAATACAGGTAACAGTAGTCTACAGCTAGGGCATATTACCTGCACGCTCCATGTCATCATGCTGGGTGGCTTCGGCCTCCATGATGACACATGTGTGATGCTGTTGCTGCTGTAGGCCAGGAGCCACCATGCCTAGGAGCAGCTCCTCCACTCTGGTGAGGGGGGAATGTATGGCCACCCCACCACCTGTGGCAAGCTGTTGTCTATGGATATCAGATGAACGCCACCAGACATGTCTAATTAAATCACTGCAGTGATGGTGTACCTGCTCGTATGTCCAGTTATACATGCCTATGTCATTTACCCGACGAACAACATCTTGCCACAGTGCAGCAGTATGCTCATGCTGGTGCTGGCTGGCCCTGGAAAACAGCAGTGTATAGTGCTGCACCAGGCTGTTATGTATTTCCTGTTCCTTCGCAGCTGTATATGATGGATTGCGTTGATGAGCCATAGCCCATTTCTTTAGCAGCAACAGCTGTGCATATGCAATGAATTTGGAGTGAAATTTTAAACCTTCCACCCCTGAGAGAGGGGTGAGGACAACAAAGTATGTTGTACTGCCAATTCTAATTATCAGTTTACATCTTTGTCCGATGGACATGTGTGCGAAATGGGTAGCTATGTATGGGGTGTAATTTTTTTGTGGGTACAGATTGCCCTTTTTTTTTTTTTTTTTTTCAGGTGAGACTGGGAAGTGAGGTAGAGGAAGTAGGTATGTCCAGGGAGGTAGGTTGGGAAGGTAAACAGACAAGACAGACAAGACGCATACAGGGGAGGTGTATGACACATGGGGTGGGTGACATAATTGATGGGGTCGGATGTTTGGAAATCGCAAGCCCATGAGCCCACAGATGGTAACAGTGGAACTGAGATCCCCACACATGGGCAGTCACCACTGAACCTTCACAGCCCCGATGGTGACTGTGCTGGGGGCTGCGTAGGACAGGCAGGCTCACCCATGAGACGATGCCACTCTTGCCTCAAGGTGCTGTAGGGGATCAGCGACTGAACGCTGGATCTCCCTATGCACCACAGCCTGGACCCTTTGAAGCTTGACAGGTGGCCCTTCTCCACCCATGCTTGCACGGGGGGGGACGAGCCCCATCCCCTGCAGCGCTTCCACCTGAAGGTGGCACAGGACCAATGGAGGAGGGGAGCCTGGGCTGGGCACTGGACCTGCTGGTGTCAGGTGCACTCACTGGCTGAGGAGGGACAGGTGGGTTCGCTGGGACTGGCCTTCCCATACGTTCTGTGATTAGGTGTGTTTAATTACAACATAAGCAAAACAACATTCCAGATTAGTTGTAACAGCATGCAATAATATTCCCATTAACCCAACACACCAAGGGTACAACAGTTTAACAGCAAGCATAACACATGCATATATTGAAACATAGTGGTTATTCCAACAGCATGCAGGGATGTTTGGTAGCAACAGGCCACCATGATTGTGGTGTTTAAACAGGGCACATGCATCAATGTGAATGCAAATATTTATAGAACAATAGGACATATGTCCCAACAAATATTTAAGATTACACATACCCATTGAGGTGTGGAATTGCATGGTTTATGCACATACAGTAGGGTGTATAAAACATCTTGGTTAACATCTTATAATGACCTTTTAGTCTGCACTACATTCCTAGTGACTGCAAGTGTATATCCTCTACCTGTATTATTACACTTGCCA
>NC_056738.1:539557524-539672524 GCF_019279795.1 Protopterus annectens | reverse complement strand
CACTGTTTGTGAAATGCTATGCTGTCATTAGTACATTACTCACTTCTGAACAGTTTGTGTTTTGTTTGTGTTGACATTAGCACAGTCTGCTCAGGACAACTGGACATATTTCAGTACTGTGTATGCCTACCTACACCCGTGGGTGTTCCTGAATACACAGGTATATGATACTTTTGGGTAGGGGTGCAGAGCTGCGGAGAGCATTATTTATTTTCGTGTGCTGTTTATCTTGCTGAACATGCAGAGTTGCTGTGTACCTGTTAGTCTATAAAGGTTAGTAGTCTGTCTCAGTAGCTCCCACCTGTGGACATATCTAGATGGTAGACAGAGGTTAGCCTAGTATCCTTTAACTGTGCACCACACCAGTCTTTTCAGCACCTGAACAATGGCATTGTCACAGGTGGTTGCTAGCAGTACATGGCTACATCCTTTGATATTTCTGTGGTGTACTCCTACATACGGGCATACTTGCGGAATTCATTCTACAGCTATTTGAAGAGTGTGTAACAGCAGACAAGCTGATATGCCTGTGTGTTTCTGACACTTCCAGACCTCAAATACTCTCAGGTAAATATTTGAACAGCCTTAGGGAAAAGTACCTATAAGTGGGATACACCTGTGATATATTTCAGATATCTTGCTGTTGAGACTTTGGGGGATTCGGAGCATATGTATTACTACACCTTTTCTGATGTGCAAGCAGTGTCTACTCTCACTTATTGACATTTTTCATTAAGTGAGATTCCCCACCTTTCTGCCTACTGTTAGTACATTTCACAGGGAGTCAGAGGGGCACAGCTAACATTTGTTTGCAAATCAGGGACATATCCCTGTAAGTCAGTCACAGTTGGGTGGTCTGGCCTCTGACCTATTCAAATATGCCAGTGTTTATCCTGCTCTGATACTGTGTGGGGTTTGTAAGGTGCTACTGTAACATTATTCCCTACTAGCATGGCTGGTTCTCTTTTCACAGTCATGTCATGCAATTCCACAACACTTGCTGGTTAAGGGTCGCAGAACAAGATTTGTGTTATGCCATTCCTATTCTCCCTTTACATTCACTCATTGTAATGCATGATATATATCTTTCAGCACCACAGTATTGTATATCTGCTGTGGCTTAGTGGTACTTCATGCAGTCTTTTGAGTCCAAGGTCTGCGGTTTGAGTCTGATAGGGGTATTTTATTTTGCTGCTGAGCAGTACAAGGGCCCTGCCATAGAGTGACTAAGGCAATTTTAAGCAGTTGTAAGTGGGTTTGTGTGGGTTTGCGCAATGCTTAGCAATGCTTAGCTAAGTGCACACATGTGCACACTGGTGCAAACCCGCTAACTACTGCTTAAAAGTGCTTACTCCCACTAACCCCCACGCTAATTTCTTTTAAAGAAAAGAAAATGGGGGGATAGGAAAGTGGTGAAAAATGGGGCACAAAGAGGGACACACAGTAGGTAAACAAGCTCGGTATATGCAGGATGGGTGTAGGGAAGGTCCATAGCTGCCCATTTCTTTAGCAGCAACAGCTGTGCATATGCAATGAATTTGGAGTGAAATTTTAAACCTTCCACCCCTGAGAGAGGGGTGAGGACAACAAAGTATGTTGTACTGCCAATTCTAATTATCAGTTTACATCTTTGTCCGATGGACATGTGTGCGAAATGGGTAGCTATGTATGGGGTGTAATTTTTTTGTGGGTACAGATTGCCCTTTTTTTTTTTTTTTTTTTCAGGTGAGACTGGGAAGTGAGGTAGAGGAAGTAGGTATGTCCAGGGAGGTAGGTTGGGAAGGTAAACAGACAAGACAGACAAGACGCATACAGGGGAGGTGTATGACACATGGGGTGGGTGACATAATTGATGGGGTCGGATGTTTGGAAATCGCAAGCCCATGAGCCCACAGATGGTAACAGTGGAACTGAGATCCCCACCCATGGGCAGTCACCACTGAACCTTCACAGCCCCGATGGTGACTGTGCTGGGGGCTGCGTAGGACAGGCAGGCTCACCCATGAGACGTGCCACTCTTGCCTCAAGCTGGTGTAGGGGATCAGCGACTGAACGCTGGATCTCCCTATGCACCACAGCCTGGACCCTTTGAAGCTTGACAGGTGGCCCTTCTCCACCCATGCTTGCATGGGGGGGACGAGCCCCATCCCCTGCAGCGCTTCCACCTGAAGGTGGCACAGGACCAATGGAGGAGGGGAGCCTGGGCTGGGCACTGGACCTGCTGGTGTCAGGTGCACTCACTGGCTGAGGAGGGACAGGTGGGTTCGCTGGGACTGGCCTTCCCATACGTTCTGTGATTAGGTGTGTTTAATTACAACATAAGCAAAACAACATTCCAGATTAGTTGTAACAGCATGCAATAATATTCCCATTAACCCAACACACCAAGGGTACAACAGTTTAACAGCAAGCATAACACATGCATATATTGAAACACAGTGGTTATTCCAACAGCATGCAGGGATGTTTGGTAGCAACAGGCCACCATGATTGTGGTGTTTAAACAGGGCACATGCATCAATGTGAATGCAAATATTTATAGAACAATAGGACATATGTCCCAACAAATATTTAAGATTACACATACCCATTGAGGTGTGGAATTGCATGGTTTATGCACATACAGTAGGGTGTATAAAACATCTTGGTTAACATCTTATAATGACCTTTTAGTCTGCACTACATTCCTAGTGACTGCAAGTGTATATCCTCTACCTGTATTATTACACTTGCCACCATACATTAGGTTGAGTACCGGGTTTGGCTAGTTCAATACATGCCTGACCTATTTCTGACATACTAACTGTCCAGGATGCAGATGTTACTGCTACATATTTCTTGATTGCATTTATATTTCTTTATCTACATATCTGGGATGTTTTCACATGACATTTTCACTTCGATTTGTACAGAACCCTGCATTTCTTGACACACACTCACATTTCTGGGGAAAAAATAACATGCTACACTTGTGGCAGGTTTACTTATTCATGCCAGCCAGCCATGCCAGCCAGCCTGTTGTGGACTGTATATATGTTTCACAGCTACTAGTACTTCCATCACCCACTTTATATGGGACTGGACAACTCTGGGTTACCAGCACCTTTTCATACAGTACTGTTTGTATACTGCAAGGGTACAACAACATTTCAGACTCTGTGACACAGACACACTCTGGGTTTTAGACCTTTATTAATGACATTACACACTTTTCCACAGGCTCACTCCTTTATTTGTTTTAACGGTGTATATGGCAGACATGTTCAAGACATATTATACCTTTATTAATAGGTTAGAACAATCTTTTTTCAGGCTCACTCACTTATTTATATGACAGTGCCTGCAGAGATATTATTCCAGACATATGTTACCTTTCTTAATGGGTTTCTACACTCTTTTTCTGCCTCCCTGACATTTTTATCTGACAGTACATGCAGAGGACTTATTCAGGCAATTTTATAGCTGTATTATTGGACTACAACACTTTCTTTCATGCTCTCTCCCATATTTTATATAACAATACATGCAGAATAATCACTAACCTGCCTGGTGGCGCAGCCTTACCAGCCTATCAGCATAGGCTTGCTGAGTCATAGCACGGCCACCTGCAGCTGTAAAGTAAATGAAGGGATATTGAGACATACCTATCCGTTATACATACTCCATTATCAATTCTTACATACTGCATTCCATGACTACATACTCAGTTGTGGGGCATCCCACATCCCACGGGCCTCCAGTATCCATTGGTTCAGGCGGTCCTGCTTTCGTCTCTTCAGGTCTGGCATTTTCCAGTTTTACTCACTTACCCTGTTGCGGAATCACATGCTTTAGTTAATGCAGATGTGTCATTTTCACTTGCTTCCTTGTTCCTTTGCTCTCTGTAAATGACTGGAAAACACACAATATTATAAAACATTTTAATGGCTTACAAAACACATTGAAAGTCAAGCCTTACATGGAACCTCATTGGCAAGGTAGAAAACCAATCATCTTCCACTGGGGGATATGTTTTATGAATGGTTGTTAAGGCAGGTATACCTACTACTACATTAGATAGAAGGGCAATGGTATATATTGCTTTAAGGGCAATGACCTTTGTCATCTGTTATTATTAACAAGAATATGAACTGATTAGAAAGCGCACATATTCAGAGTTGTTGGCACTCCTAAGAGGCAATAGGTAAAGAGATAAATACTAGCCAATCAGTTTGTAGACTACTGCAGGAAGCAAATGCTTTTGAAAGTGATGGAAGCATAATATACTATACTGCTACAGCAATTTACTGTACAAAAATTATGACGACAATAACGCCAAATCTATAATCTCAGTAAGTATCAGTGATATCTATCACATTTCTTGGATGCCACTAACTGGTATTTGGAAATGTAGATTTCTATAACCAACAATCCTTGTCTTACAATTATAACTAAATGCATGTAATTATGTAGATGTGCAAGCCGTGCATTTCAAATACAGAATGGAAAGAATACTGGCACCATAACAACTTTATTCTGTGGTTCAAGTCACAATATAACTGCTACGTATGTTCAAATCTACACAAAAGTACTATCAGAGTCCAACTCTGTTGCATCTATAACACAGCTAGGTGACAGGTTAGTAAGCTGATGAACTGGATATGAAAAGATATTTTCTTTCCATAGTTACTCAGAGACATGCCCCTCCTCTCTAAATTTTACAGTTCACAACAACTAAATAACATAGTGCATTTAAGTACATTAGGGCACTACATGTATTTGTAAAGTTGGTTATGCTGAGTTGTGTGATGTACAGGGTACTTAATGAACAACAGCCATGGAGGTTCTGCCCAGAAAAACACTTGGTATGACATGGTATCTGATGGATATGATGGAAAATGACAAGGAACAGGAACAGCATGAAACTGTATTTGTTCCAATGCTCAGTAGGATACATACATACTCTGCACTGTACTTAATAATGATGAAAATATTTTAGATCAAGCACAAAGGTTTACATCTACTGCATTTCAACATTCTGTACCATCTTCGATGACAGACAAATCCCTTAGCAAAGATCCATCTACATATCAATATGTTAATGGGATTGCCTCCTGAAATTAACAAACTAGGTCTGATCTTGAAAAGGTAGTTCACTAATGGCTGGCTATGCAAAACAAAAAATCAAGAGAACTGATGTTTCTGAGAATACCCATAGTGGTTATATTTCTGCTGCTTTTTTCCCATTAAGTTTGTCATTTTGCAGTTTTATTCACTTAACACATTGTCGGAATGCATGTTTTATTTAATTCATATATGTCATTACTGTGCATTAGAAAAATAATTTTATACTTGAATCTATTGCACTATAATGTTTTCTTAAATATCAGTTCTCTTGCTTGCTGTAAATGACAACACACAAGATTATTATAAAACCTTTTAGTACCTTGCAAAACATGTTGAAAGTCAAGCCTTAGCTACACCCTCAGCAGGTTGGTGCTGACAAACAATTTGCGTTATAGAGGTAGTGTATGTATATGTTAGACTACATGAAGATGTCACCCATATGACCTACATATTTTGAATTCAGATGATATACTGACACAAATGCAGGTTTCTGACCACAGAAAATGTTCAACCTATACAATCACAGCCAGGCAACCAGGACAACTTGGAATTGTCAACCCTGTAAAGCCATCAGTGGTTTACTCAAAAAGCAGATTACATTTAAAAATGGCATTGCATTTTCATAATTACATTTCTTCTATATTTCACAATTAACAGAGTATTGATTGACCTAAAAGCAAGTGGCTTGAAGGCAATTATAACTTAAGGAAGAATATCTTGGAGTCAGTAGAGCAGAAAATCCAAAACTGCCCAGATTCATATCAGAAAGGTTATGGCAAACACATCTATTTACTTAATGACTGGTAATGAGGGTAGTAAATAAAAAGAGGGTTCCACATGTGATGCAAATGTGTTATAACAAAGTAGTTGACATATTATTGCACTAATTTTTAATTAACAAAGTAAACAAAGTCCATCCTAGCTAGTGTGGCAGAACATGTAGCTTCTTCTCAAAGATCAGCAACACTTCTAAGGCTGAATTATAAAACAACGTGTGTCTTTTGTGAAAGCAATGCAGCATGAAAAATGACAAATAGCTGTGTGATAGCAAAGCTTAAAAATTACTCACAATATGCATTTATTGTGACAGCTTCTGTTTTGTGAATAAATAGTTTGCCTTTAGAAGTGTCTGGGTATAAATGAAGTTTGGCAACAAACCAAGTTGTTCCGGGACATCTTCATGAGGGGATGGATTGACATTAGTGGGCGTTAAGTGGGTTGGGGAGGTGAAAGGGTTAAGTGGAGGCAGGAATGGTTGGGAGGAAATGAGATAAGGCTAGGGAGGGGCTTAAGAGGTTTAGACAAGTTTAGCTGGGTAAGCAATCACATTTGACGTGAACTTGCTAAAGAAAGACATGCCCATCACAACCTGTAAGTATCCTGCGAGAAAGGTAGGCCTATTGATACTGGCGGGCAGCAGGGGAGCTGTATGTGCAGCTTAGATACCAATGTATTTATTTATTTAATTTTTGGCAAACTGGTTTCTCTTGTCCCTTGCATGCTACATGCATATCTCAGTTGTGGGGTTGTGGGGGTTGGTGGTATCATGGTTGGATAAGGGGAACAAGTATTGAATTGATGGTGTTTGGGCTCATTTTCTGGCTGTTAACATATTACCTGCAAATTGAGTGTGGACAAGTTTGGGGGTTTGGGTTTCTGTTTAGGAACAGAAAGTGGTGAGTGGTCACGGCAGACATATGTTATCATGACCTGGTGCTGAGTTAGATTGTTTAATGGCGCAGGTGGCTGGAGAGTCATTGGAGTGATATCTGAGGTGGGGTGGCCTTGTTTGTACTTCAGCAGAGCTGTATTTCGTGGGTGAGCCAATATTGCCATCAACAGCGGTAATTGCGCATAACGTGAATAATGGTTCTTCCTTAATTATTTCTGGTTATGAACAGATTTTCATGGTCATTGATAGGTATGAACAGACTGATGTACAGTGAAAGCAGAAAAAAGGTTATTCATGATTTAACAGGTTATAAGTCATAGAGTCACAAATGGCTTATGTTCCAAAGCCAAAGGTAAGCAGAGCTCCTGGTTCTGGTAATTATTGTAAAAATTGTTCTTACTGGCAAGACTGAGTTTGTAAAATATACTGTTTCTAATGCATCTGGCCCTTTAAATCCATCTGAAAGTTATACAGGAAATGAAGTTACATTGGCGGATTCTCGATTTGAGCACAATACATACATTACATATAGATATGCTCATTCATATTTACATATACATAAACATATGTACATATCTTCGTCTTTTTCTTTCAGCTTTTCCCAGTTAGGGGTCACCACAGTGGATCACCTGTCCGCTCATGATTGGCAGTGGAGTTTTACAGTGCTGAGTTGCCAGCCTGGTGCCCAACCTTCGACATAAGGTAGACACATGCACACACTCCCACCTGGGGCCAATTTAGAATGTCCAATCAACTACAGCATGTCTTTGGGATGTGGGAGGAAAATGGAGCACTCGGAGGAAACCTACACAACCACAGGGAGGACACGCAGACTCCACACAGAAGGTACCCCAGCCGAGGATCGAACCGGAGAACCTCTTGCTGTGAGGCGGCAACATAAACATATGTACATATAAAAAGTAGAAATAAACATGTATGTACATATTGAAACATATAAAAAGTTCAGAGTGTACAAATGCATTGTAAATACAGGATGATGTATCCCCTCCTACCTATGACATAGTCCAGCTTTTAATAGGGGTTTAATAGGAACCTTATCATTCACACATTTCCCAGAATCTGCCCTCAGTTTTATAATCCACCTAGTCTCGTTAACCTCAGTTCTGTTTGTGATGTCACCTAACCTTCCATCTATTCTGGTCTTCTCTACAACTAAATACTTAAATTGGAGTGTATTGTCATTTTCCTGGACATGTTTTGCCAATGCATTGGTTATATTTATATTCCCTATATTATAGTAATGCTCTCTGACCCTGTCCCTTAAACATCTATCCATTTTGCCTATGTAAAATGATTTACAGGCCAAATAATGTGCTAGATAGACTATATGCATAGAATCACAATTAGCTTCCACCCTGGATATGTATTTCCTCTTAAAGTCAGGGTGAAAAAACTCACCCAACGTGTCAATATATTTGCAAAAATTACAAACCCCACAAGGTGTGGTAGTTTTAATTACCTCAATGGAGCCAACAATTCCTTCATTCATTGGGTCGCGTAGTAATCTCTTAAGGGACTTCATATTCTTATATAGAAAAGTGGGTCCAGTTCATATGACCTCTTTGATTTGATCATCAGCTGTTAAAACTGGCCAAAATTGTCTCTATATATCCACTGCTTGTTTCAGATTACTGGAATAACAAACGGGCATCCTAATAACTGCACCTCCTCTAACCATCCTATTATCACTATCATTGCTGTTATTGCTACTAGAGCTAAGCATTCCCCTCCCATCCGCATCAGAAAAATATGGTCTGGCTTCTGTATCCTTCAGTCCCTCCACATCCCTCAGGGTGTCATGAACCTTCCTTCTTTTATAACCCCTTCTAACAAATCTATATTCAAGACCCATCATTTCTTGTTTAAAGGCCTTCTCCTCTGCAATTAACCTTGAGACTCTCATCCCTTGTCTTTTGACAGTATTACTAAATACATGTGGGGGGTGCATACTACTCCTATGTAGGAAGCTGTTTCTAGAGCACTCCTTCCAGTAAACCTTAGTGTTCTTCATCACCTACACATCCAAAAAATATATCTCCTTATATGAAGAGTTCATGGTGAAATTTAAAAAAGAGGTAGAGCTGTTAATGTACCTTACAAAAGTGTCCAACTCATCCATGGTGCCCTCCAGACCAAGAATAAGAATAAGGCAAGACCAAGAAAAAGTCATCCACAAACCGTGTGTACAGTCCCGTGAATCTGTTAAAGGATCCTTTCAAGATCACTTCCTCCTCTCATGGAGCCATTACTAGACTGGCATAGCTATTCGCACAAATAGTGCCCATAGCTATGCCATCCTTCTGAAGGTATATTTCTTCTCCAAATACAAATATATTGTGCTATAATATAAATTCCATGAGGAAACAAAGCAACTATATATTCCTAGGTGTGAAGCCACTATGGTTCTTCAAATAATTCTGTAACATTGACACCCCCTCTCATTAGGAATGCAGGTAAACATAGATTGCACATCAAGTGTTACAAGCAATAGATCCACCATTCTCCCCATATCCTTATAAAATCTATACAAGTACTCAATAAACTGTTTGAATCTCTCAGCACTACCAAATTATTGTTCAGTACCGGTCTCAGTTTCTTCTCAATAAATATAGATATAGTACAGCAATTATGTCCTGAGACTATAGGTCTCAGTGGAGGGTTGTGAATTTTGGACAAGCCCTGTATTATAAGTAGGAGGAGTTCATCCACCTTCAAATAGTGATATAAATTATATTCAATGTCATGTGAAAGTAAACATTCATAAAACATATCATGTGCCTTCTTAATCATTTTATATACATCATCATAACTAATCCTCATGTACACATCACTGTTGCTTAACATCTAACTCATATTGAAAAAATAATGATAGTACTACATCTCTGTGAAAAGCTTTCCAGAAGGTTGATTTGCTGTTATTACTATAAAAATGCTGTAGTTGGTGAACTGATTTTTTAATGTATTGCTGTATCTTGAAAACTGTTTTGCTTTTTAAACTATTATATATATATATATATATATATATATATATATATATATATATATATATATATATATTTGTGTGTGTGTGTGTGTGTGTATATATAAATATTTCTATCTATATATATGCATCTATCTATATCTATATATATAAGATACATATCTATATATATATATGTGTGTGTGTGTGTGTGTGTGTGTGTGTGTGTGTATATATATATATATATATATATATAAATATTTCTGTCTATATATATGTATCTATATCTATATATAAGATACATACATACATATATATATATATATATATATATATATTTCTGTCTATATATAGATATATATAAGGTACATACATATATATATATATATATATATATATATATATATATATATATATATATACACACACACACGCACGCGCGCGTGTGTGTGTGCGCGTGTGTGTGTGTCTAAAACAACCTAACTCATTGTATTATGTTGTTGTAATGAAAAAAATATATGACTGAAAGGTGTCCTCAGACCACAGTTTAGTTACCTGGTTAATAAATTATATGTGAATAAACAAACAAGTAAATAACAAGCCAACCTAACTGCCTTTAGAGACTTCTACTGGCATAATCTCCTTGTAGTAAGTAATGTCTTGAGATGGTGCAACCGGCTCCCACTCCTTAATGACCCTATTGTAAATAACACCACTTATACCCAAACTTTTTACTACCATCTCAATTCTTACATAAAGGTTCATGTCCTCATTCACCACAAATACAAAACTAAGTTGAGAAACAAACCCCTCTTATGGTATTCATCTATAAACAAATTCTACAAGAAAAGGACAATGCTCATAGCCCTAAAGAATAAGACCAGAAAGTCAGCTTGTTATATTCAGTGTCTAACAGGTTAAAAAACAGAGATATAATTAGCTCATTTTGCCCCCTGGACTGACTCAGATTTGTGCCACCCTCTACCCTAACATCACATGCAAAAGTTGATTAAGAAGCATAAAAACTTATTTTAAGACTGCAGCAGTCAAATGCCTAGCTCATCAAATGCATTTTGGAATATAATTAAAACATTTATCAAACCAGCTAGCTCCAATTCCTTTCTCAGTTCCAACATACAAATGAAAAGAAAACCACCAAAATACTTCATTACTTAAAATCAACTCTCACAGCAGTAGATCCTCCTCCCCAATGTTTCCATAATCTTACTTATTATCTGAAATGAAATTCCAACTAAAAGAGGTCAGCATTCACTATGTCAGAAACCTCCTAAGGAAAACTAAAAGTTCAGGATCTGGAGCATCAGATGGCTTCTTCCAAATTTATTATGTTAACTGCACATACACTTGCCATTCCCTTCAACTGCTTGTTTATTTGACACATCTCAGAGGAGGGGAGTGGCCAAAACTTAGAGAAACAATGGGTGAAAGCCCTGTGACTGATAACTTTTCTCTGACAGAAAATGTAATCAAAAAAGTAAAATTTGAAGATACTTGTTAGCTAATTTTATTCATTAATAGTAAGGAAAAAGAATTATAATGAAACCATAATAAATCAAACACTATGGGCAGTGATCATATATGCATTTTGCAGGATTTAGGGTCTATATTAGAACATCGAAGTTTCAAAACTTCGAAGGTGCTAATATCGACCCCTATTCAGCGAAAGCTGAAAATATCGAAGCAACAGAAAACTGAATTTTTTCCTAGGGAAAGAATTTGGTTGTTTGTTTCTGTTGCTTCGGTATTTTCAGCGCTGTGGTGGAAAGTTACAGGTCAGGTTCAGGTAAGTGTGTGATTGAGTGCAGGTTAGGTTAGTTAGGATTAGGGTGCAGATTAGGTATGTGTGCAATTGTGTGGATGTGAGGGTTATGAAGGGTTAGGTGAGTTAGGGTTAGGGCGCGGGTTAGGTATGTGTGCGATTGTGTGGACGTGAGGGTTAGGGTGGGTTAGGTGAGTTAGGGTTAGGGCACAGGTCAGGTAAGTGTGTGATTGTGTAGACAAGAGGGTTAGGGTGGGGTAGGTGAGTTAGGGTTAGGGTGTGGGTGAGGTGAGTGTGTGATAGTGACGGACCTTAGGGTTAGGGTTTGGGTTAAGATAAGTGGATAGTTAGTGGTGTGTGTATAGTTTAGTGTAGGGTTAGGTGTAAGATTTTAGGTGTATGTGCATGGATTGCTGTTTGTTTGGTGTGCTTGTGTTGTATGTGTTTTGGAACAGCAATTTTTTTCCCTAGGAAAAAATTTGCTGTTCTGTATATTTGATGTTTTCAGCTTTCGCTGAATAGGGGTCGATATTAGAACATTCGAAGTTTTGAAACTTTGATGTTCTATTATAGACCCCAGGATTTATTCATATTAACAACTCCCCATCCGGTACTTTGACAATTCACTTTCAAATGTAAATAAATCCTGCATCATTGCTATATGATTGTTGCTCATAGTATTTGTTTTATTGTGGTTTTGCTTTGATCTTTGAAAAGAATTATAGCTTCAAGTTTGCAGCTTTTCTGTCAGAATTTCTACTGCTTGATTAAGCGAGAAGAGACTTCAACATCAGTCACAGAAGAAATGTTACTCAGGATTCTTGTGTTAAAGACAATATCCAGTAAATACTATGTAGTATGGAGAATGCATTACTTAAATAGACAAACTGGATGCAAAACTAGATAGCTTCAAAGAAGAGACCAGAAAGAGGATGGGACATTTTAAAATTCTTATGAAACATCAAGAGGCACAAATCAGCAGTATGGAAGAGACTTTGGATGATCATAAAGACAGGATAACTGAACATGAGTCTCAGAATACATTTATTTTAAAATAAAATAACTGGTTCTTAGAAAAACTTGATGATTTAGAAAATAGACTGAGAGAAAATAACATGAGGATTTATTCTATACCTGAAAGGTGTGAATGAGAAAATATAATAAACTTAATTACCTTGCTAGATAAAACACTAAATCTATCTGAAACTTATTCTTTTGGAATTGAAAGACAAAATAGATCCCTGAGAGCACCTTCTAAGAAGAAAAAATTACCACTATTCTCGGTTATAGTTAAGTTAATTTGTACCTTAGAAAAAGATCAAATATTAAAAGCAACATGGTCCAACCAACACATTAAAATGGGTGAACATGTAGTCAGAGTTGACAGTGATTATTCCTGCAAAGATCAAATTATTCCTTTCTGAATAAACCAAAATAATTAACACACTGGAAGAGGCTCCACATTTGTTAACAGCAATACAATCCTTAATAATACTGATGAAATGGACTGGAACAGTATAACACTGAAGAGAACTAAATTCTTGGAAAACTGCTTCTCAAACTAAAAAGCCTAAAAAACAAGTGACTCTTATCTGATTGCAGGACTATTATTATCTGAAATTAATAAATTTGTCTTTTAAGTAAAATGTTTGTACTGGACTTTAAGTCTCAAAACATATGTAAGTATGCATTTATATTTAAGCTGAAACATGATTTCATGATGAGGAATATAAAGGTTTAGTTTACTGTTTTACTATATTTACACTGAAAAACTTAATATATTTAATTTAACTGAACTATAACATGTTTCTAAATGTTAAACAAATACTTCCTGTAAGAGAATGTCATATTATACACAACAGAACTGATAACTTTAAATCTATGCAAGTTAAGAATTGTATTTTATTTGTTCAGCATTGCTTAGTATGTGCATTGCTGGGCTAACTGAATGTTAGATCTAAATAATATCCTAATTAGAAGTGTTAAAGTGCTGGCAATTTTGTTTTCTTTATTCCTGTGTAACTCATTCCCTTTACAGGTCATTCATGTAACACTTGACAGAAAGAAAACATGAGAACAAAAGAATGTTCCATTTCTTCAGAATGCCAGATTTTTACTGCCTTGAGCTGTCCAGAAAACAATCTAGGTAAAAGTTCATCACTGATGTCTGTGAAAGAAGAAAAAGAACTTAGTATTGTTTTGCTATTAGCAAGTATATATGTGAAAAGTCTATTCAAAATAACACCTCTTTTCTTTTCTTAAAAGTGATGAATTGGTAAGACAAAAGCTATAGTTATGTTTAATATTGGGATGTTGTAACATGTAATTTGCTTACATTTTACATGTTAATAGCTTATGCTGTAGTGTTATTAATTGCAACTATACATATTAATTGAAAGAAGGAAAGATAGATGTTTGTTACTCATTAGGACAGCTTAAAAGAACTAAGAAGAATGAAAAATGTACAGAGGAAATTTGCAGCCGCTGTGTGAGATGAGTTGTCATTTTCACATGATGTAGCCAGATTCTGACGTTACCATTTAAATCTTATACCAGAACAGCAGTTCACAATGGCTAAATACACATATTCAAATGAAATAAGCAGTAATTCTTCTATATATAGTTATTGTAATATTAGAATTAACAAGAGTAAACATCTTATGAATAATATACATATTTACAAGGAATGCAATACCTGCTATGTAAGATTAATAAAAGAGCAGTACCAGTAAATTAAGAAATATGCACACATACTATAATCTCTAATACAGAGCTGATGATTAGATAGCTCTTTGATGGGAAATTTTAGAAATACAAGATATATAGTATAAGGTAAAATACTAGTTGGCAAATAAGAAAGAAAAAATATATTTAAATAACAAACTGCTTTTAAGAAAGATGTCTTTTGCATATACCTGCATATGACATAAATGTAAATGTACAGGATTTCATATAATTTACAGAGAAAATCATAATAAAATATTTCAAAATAATATGAAAGCTGACATTTGAAGCTTGGTCATGTGAAATTTGAAGGTTTTTACCTGTTATTAGATTCACTAAGACTAGTTGAAATAACTAATTTCATAAGTCAAAACTGAGACTTGAGTGTTTTATTGTGGAGTCAGTACATCCATTTTGATAGAAAGTAGATTTTTCAATATGTTTGAATCCAGGAAAGGAGATTGGGATTTGAATTAAACACTTTGTAACTTTTCAATACAATATAGATTGCAATTTTTGACTTCATAGAAATATTCTCTTCGACCTCAGTAGTATACATATTTTTATAAAGTAGTTTAATAAGATAACAGATTTTTAAATATTTTGATATTTGCTGTGTCAAGAATGTTAAAGAAATTTGAAATATAGAAACATACTTTAAAAACTAATTCAGAGCTTTTTGTTAGAGCTATAAAATATGGGTGTGTCTTTTGGCATGATAAATATATATGTAAATTGATCTTTCTTTTATACTATAGTTCAGTATGATTACTTGTGACCTGTAAGTTTATAGTTGTCTTTATCTTTTCAGGTCCCACTTTTTTGTAATTATTTATTTAGAGGTCTAGTTATAATAATGTTGAATAAGTGAATAATTTGGGAACATTAAATGTGTAATTTATACTACTATTATATAAATAGATATATAGTATACTATTTGTTGGATTATTTAATATTTATGATTAATAGAAAATTATTAAAATTGTATCTAGTAATGGGGGAATAGTTTTAAATGGCAAAATACATAACTCAATTAATAGTATTTTATGATTTTGATCTATATGCAATATTGTATTTATTTGTGAGTCAGTGTAGCTTTTGGCTAGTTTTATAATGAATGTTTAGCTGCTGCTAGGTAGAGTGATTGTACAGTAGTTTGACTAATCAATAAGCAGACTAGGAACTTTGATATCCATGCTAGGTTGTTTTATTAGCAATATATACAGTTATAGTGGTAGAATAGTTTATGTTTTTCTTATTTTTGAATTGTAGTAGTTTAGCATGTAGAAAGGAGGAATTCAAAACATTTGGAATGTTAGGATAGTGTTGGAGGAATGCATTAACATCTTATATATAATTAAATTAATATGATGGATAAATGTGTGATATCTTTTAAAAGAAATCTTTTAAATACAGGCTATGGATAGTTTTAATCTATTATCTGCTAATGTAAATTGACTAAATAATGGCTACAAAAGGAAATCAACAAGATATCTAAAATTAAATAGAGGAGGCATTATATTTTTGCAAGAGACTCACTTGATAGATATAGTTATACAGTATTTAAATAACCTATGTTATGAAATGTTATAATCTACTTTTTTTTAACAAAAAGAGGAGAGGAACTGCTATACTTTGGAGAAAATCCACTGTAATGACTAAGGTTCTGGAATCCTTTAATGATCCAAAAAGAATGTATACATTTGTAATAACTAAATATAATGGAAAACTCTATCCATTAGCTAATTTTACCAGATCCCTGGAATAGGTTCAATGGTGGCTAAACATCACCTAAACTTATTACAAAGCCATTGGATGGGTAGTTTACTTTTAGCAGAGAATTTTAACTGCATATCTAGTAGAGAAGATATGAGTGAACAGAAGAAAACTAAACTACTGGCATCAGCTAAAGCACTAAATAGATGGGTTCATAATAATAATTTAGTTGATTTACCAGTAAAAGCAGAAGATAAGTTGTTGCTTTAAACTCATTATTCTTATGTACATGGGATGCACATAATATGATGGATAAATGTGTGATATCTTTTAAAGGAAATCTTTTAAATACAGGCTATGGATAGTTTTAATCTATTATCTGCTAATGTAAATTGACTAAATAATGGCAGCAAAAGGAAATCAACAAGATATCTAAAATTAAATAGAGGAGGCATTATATTTTTGCAAGCGACTCACTTGATAGATATAGTTATACAGTATTTAAATAACCTATGTTATGAAATGTTATCATCTGTTTTTTTTTAACAAAAAGAGGAGAGGAACTGCTATACTTTGGAGAAAATCCACTGTAATGACTAAGGTTCTGGAATCCTTTAATGGTCCAAAAAGAATGTATACATTTGTAATAATTAAATATAATGGAAAACTCTATCCACTAGCTAATTTTACCAGATCCCTGGAATAGGTGCAATGGTTGTCTAAACATCACCTAAACATAATACAAAGCAATTGGAAGGGTAGTTTACATTTAGCAGAGGATTTTAACTGCATATCTAGTAGAGAAGATATGAGTGAACATAAGAAAGCTAAACTATGGGCATCAGCTAAAGCACTAAATAGATGGGTTCATAATAATAATTTAGTTGATTTACCAGTAAAAGCAGAAGATAAGTTGTTGCTTTAAACTCATTATTCTTATGTGCATGGGATGCAACTAGAATTGACAGGATTTATGCCTCCATAGATTTACTTAATAAAGCAAATTATTTTAAAGCTATTCCTTGTCCTCTATCTGATCATAATGCATTAAGTATTAACATAGCAATGGATATATGGACATTTCACATTATTTATAGAGTCCCAGTATGTATGATGAAGTTAAAATATTTTAAGAATTACCTTAAGTAACAAATCAAGAATTTTTTATCTTTGAATGATAATGGTCAGATTAAGAAAGTCATACCATGGCACTCCTTAATAATGCATATTAAAGACAGAATGGAAAGATGGGCTAGTAATAAAATGAAAGAATGGGATAAAAGGTTCTTAGAAATGCAAGATGAAATACACAAAGTGAGGTATGAACAACAAACAAAGAACTAAGATAATACTGAAGTCCTTAAAATTAATGACAACATATCAGTTTTAATGCATATAGTAGAGATATCTTTAGAAAAATAAAATTGCATAGTTATGGGATGACTTCAAACTCTACATAGATTAGCTAATAGAATTAAGATGTTACGCAAAATGGCACAAATCAGTAATATCCAAAATCCTCACACTAATAAGCTTACTTCAGATATAGAGGAAATTCTTAATATTTTAAAAAATTCCATGACTATCTTAATAGACATAAGTATAATTATCCTGATGATTGCAAAATTGACAGTTCTTTAAAGAAAAATGGTACTAGTAAATTTAATGACCAGCAAACATCTCAGTTGAATAAGCCCATTACTGTGATATAAGTTAAAGAAACTTAACAAAAGGTAAAAATAGGAAAGCTATGTTAGATGATTTATATATTATGTTTCCTTTAAATATTGCAGAATTACTGAGTGAAGTTTTCAGGATAATTTAGAGTGACAAAATAATGTTTCCCTTATGGGAATTTTCTGTAATTTCACTAATACTTGAACAAGGAAAGGATAATAAGTTAGACACCTCATATAGACATATTTCATTATTAAATGTATACTATAAAATATTGCTTCTATTTTTCACCACAAGATTAAGAGATCTAGCAGATTAACGAAGATCAAACAGCATTTATAGTCAATAGATTAATCTAATATAATATGCAAAGGGTAGTAGCTAACTTAGATTTAGCAAAAGGAATTAACAAGAAATTGGTCCTGATTAGCTTAGATATTAAGATTGCTTTTGATTCTGTAGGTTGCAACTACTTGTTTAAGACTTTAGAGCATTTGCATTTCCAGACGAGTTTATTGGAATATTAAAAAAAAAACTGTATAGAGACTCCAAAGCATAGATTAAAATTGAATCTTACATTTCTAAGGATTCACTTTAAACAAAGGCAGAAACCAAGAGTGTCCCTTAGCTTCTTTACTATTTGCATTAGTTACTGAACCCTTAGCTAATAGTATAAGAAGTAATTAAAAAATGATGGATTCTCAATTAATAGAGATTGCTTTTTGCAGATGATATTTTACTAACTGTAGGAGATTTAAATTATTCAATCAAAGTAATAGATGAAAAAATTGAAACATTTCAAAACGTATTGCTGATGAAATGTAATAATAATAAAACTAAAATTTTAGTGTTTAATCAATTACTGGGTAGTAAGTTTGAATATAAATATAAATATAATTAGGATGGAAAAGAAATAAAATGATTAGGAATAAAAATCTATCAAGTTGTGAGTACGACTATTAACATAATTTTGAAAACATAATTAAAGAAGTTTTACTTCTTATTTAAAATGGAATGAATGTTTCTTTTATTTTGAGGACAGGTTAATACTTATTAATATGATTATATTACCCAAGATTTTATATATATATATATATATATATATATATATATATATATATATATATATATATATATTATATTCAATAGCTTTAAACTTGACAAAAGAACTTTTAAAGAAAAAGGAAAACATGATAACTTCACTTTTATTGTATTTTAAAAAAGCTGAGAATTGCTTACAGAAATCATATGAGATTATGGGCGTATAACACTATTAACTTCCCAGATTTAGAATCTTATTCTGTTGCTGCAAGTTTTAACTCTATTATATTGTGTATGGACTCAACTTACACTAGTCAATAGAAAGCATCCAGAAGCAGATTATACTAAATTCTTATAAGTTTATTAAAGATGATAAACTAGAAATATGTAATAATCGTTTCATCTGGTTTACAATCTTTACTTTAGAAGGAAATTCATTTCATTCTTTAGACTCTACATACTAATGTCTTTCAGCTTTTCCCAGTTACTGGTCGTCACAGCAGAACTCCAGGCCGCTAATGATTGGCAGTGGATTTTTATGTTGCTGAGGTGTTAGCCGACACCCAACCTTCAAAGAAGGCACATCCATCCAAACATGCACATACCTGCATTTTAAACATAATTCGACCATGGGTAGGACATGCACACTTCGCAAAGAAGGCGCTTCAGTCGAGAATCGAACCAGAGAACCTCTTGCTGTGAGGCGACAACTCTAACCACTGCACAATCTTTAGACTCTACATATATGAAATTAATTCTTGAAACAGTTACACAATATACTTTTAAAAGTCCATTAATATCAAAATGGAAATGTTTGTGCTTTCCCATTGCACATATCTCTAGATTTAAGGAAATTCAGAACAATGTTAAAATGAATTTACTAGAAGGAAATGAATTAGTATTATGGTCTGATTGATTTGAGAAATGAAAGCTGAGTCCTCACAATATTTAATGAAAGAATATAAGTTGGATGAATCTGCTAACAAGTTAATATTATTCATCAGTAAGAAATTAAGTGAATTTTTGGATAATATGATTGAACAGGAACAGAAAACTATTCCCCATTATATGAATATGCGAGTGCTGTTATTGAAGGTAGATTGACATAAAAAGGAAGCTTTTCAGAGCTATATAAGTTAATTATAAATGACAATAATTATTTCAGTGCAAACGTTTGGAACTTTTTGGATAGTAGTGGATTGACTGACTTAATAGACAGTAAGAATAACTTTGTTACTTAATTCAGTTATTCAAACTTCTTCAAGTTTATACTGGAAAGTTTTTATGTGGAAGTATATACAGAGTATGTTTATTACTCCCTACAAAATCTCTAAATTTAGTATAATGACTTTTTCTGTTTGTTGGAAATGTAGTAAAGATGTGAAAGCTGACTGGGAACACATGTTTATTGAATGTGAAACAAGTGTACTCTATTGGGAAGAGATAAATATGTTTTTAAGGGGTTATGGTCTGATAATTGTTCTTTAACTAGACCAGTAATACTAATGAGTGTTCCATTTCCTGTATCTGTAAAAGCGAAGCAGCAAAACATGTTTTGTGCTCTCTTGGCAGTTGCTAGAAAAGTTATTAAAAAAATGGAAATGAAACTCAGTTTCTACATTTAAAGATTTTTTTAATTTAACAGCAATACTATGTAAAACTGAAAAATAAGTGATCAGAATAAGATCTATAAATCATACCAAGATTTTAAGTGTTTTGGATAACCTTGAAATGTTGCTACTGAAGTATCAAGTCTCTTAATGTGTTAATTGTATACGATTACCTTGATGATTCAATGTATTCCTATCACTGTATAACAATATGTGATGTTGAATTTCATCCTGTGTATATATTGTAAATATATTAAATTAATAAAAAAACTTAAAAAAAGAAACATCAGAGAGGGTAAGAGTCTGGCTGATAGAAAGAATCATAGATCATCCCACTGCATAAAGGTGGCACCTGCACAGAACCAAGAAACTTTATGACTTTATTCCAATAGCCATACTAAATATCTTAACAAAAACTCTAGAATGCATAGTCCACCAATTCATCTGTCACATCACTGACAACAAGCTCCCAAAAGGTTTTCAGTGAACACAGCTGTCCTACAACTCACTAGGTTTATCAGGGAAAAGCTGAACATGAAGTGTGAGGCATCAAGACCCCCCCCCTTGACTTACCCAAAGTGTTTATACAATACTAATTGTAAGACTGTTAAACAAATTAAAGGATATACATTTCTATCCTCAGAACCTTCAGTGGTTTCATACTGACTTTTGGAATGGTATTACTGAAGTAAATAGGAAGGCCCCCTTCTCAACAATACTCTCTGTGTAGACAAACAAAATAAATACTACAGTTATGAATTACAATATATTGTTAGGGGTTTTTAGAGGGCTAGATACTATTTTACCATCAAGACAATAGAAAACTTGTTTCATCATCATTTGCTCTAATTTTTTTATATTCTTGCATCATTTTCCTATAGATCTCACAAAACTTCCCAACCATACCTGAGCAAATTTACCACAAAATTACAAATTTTAAACCGGATCATTCAACAGAAACTCATCATATCCCCTCTTCCAAGTTCTTAACTGACATTCCTTAGTAGCAAGCTAGATTGCTATTTGTTTACCAACATATGTAAATTCCTTATACCAAAACCAAAAATATCAGCCTTCAAATCACAGAGCCATATCACCTGCCTCAAAACTATGATGATCTAATAAGCTACTTATAAAATCCAGTAGAACTGATAAGTCTTAATACTATTAGAAGATATAAATAGTAATGTACATTTCTGTAAATACTTACTCATCTCTTAATCCAATATTTGTTTTGATAATTGTTATATTAATTATGCCTGTATCAAACTGTTTTTATTTTTGACACAGAAATCTGTACTTGTCATTGCTTTACTGTATTGTGAGCTTTTCTCCTTTGGATGCCACTGAAAAAATGTCACAATCCCAGATGGGCAGCCCTGCAATCAAAACATACATAAGCTAATAAGTAAACAAAAGAATATTGAGCGGTGAATGATTCATGTAACTATCTAAGGACCAACTGTAAGGACAGAATTCTGCATGCAATCTTAATCAAGGTGTGATGTCCCCATTCTGGCGATAAATCAAGGTGTCTGAATCCTCAACACTGACACTGAAGAGGGACATTCACTTGGAATACAAATGGATGCACTCAGTATTTCCAGATGCAGACATCTCTGCATCAAGCACAATTTCCCTTGAGAGCACACAGGGAACACACTCAGCCCGAGGTCTGGGTTTCTCTCTCTGTCTCTCCCCAGATCCCCTGTAAGGGTCCCCACTGGTCCAGCTGCAGGGTTAATTCCTCAGCCAAGTCCTCCAGTACCATCTCTGTGAAACCAGTACTTTGTTACACTCCTTGAAATTTAATTTTCACACACACACACACACACACACACACACACACACACACACACACACACACACACACACACACACACACATGCATGCGTGCTCCCACCTGGGAAAGGCTGGCACAGATTACCCACTCTACCAACTTTACCCTGGCTATAAGGTAGAGTCAGTGCAACCAGTGAGTTATTATAAGGCTCTTAAAAGGGTATCCAATTATAGTTAGTAAAGTTAATATTAATACAAATGGTTATGCTGACCAAACAGCCAGGCTTTCAGGAGTGCCCACAGTTATCACCGATAGATATAGGTACACGCAGAGGTTAAAATATTTCTCTAAAGGACCAGCCGCAATGAAAAGTTTAAATATGTTTAATAATAAATGATAAAATAACATGAAAATATGAAATATCTATTTACAGTAAACACCAGAGTTTCAACCACAGGAAATATTAAAATAACACAGATGAATAGATTCACACAGATACAGAAAAATACACTTAACTAACTATATTTTCCTGACTAATCTAAAGAATTATTTATCCCTGGTCACTTACTAGAGCAAGGCAAGATGAAGTAGGTGAGGGATCCTTCTATGTCAGCTTGGAAGAAACAGACCACTCCTGAGACTTCTCAATATAATATCTAAATATTATTTCTGTGATAGCTTACAGAATGGCAGCACATCTGGTCATTTGACTCTGTTTTAACTTCACTATGACCAACACTATAAGCTGCCAGGATTTTACCACCTATGTGTTACCATACACACATATAGTGCTTTGCTCAAATCTGCTGCAGCTCCTGAAAGTCATAAAACAATTTTATAACCCAAAGTTAGATAAGCCAAAGGTGGAAACATACAGCTCGTACGAGTGGTGAACGTAAAAATATATCAAATTTATTTATGAAGTTTGCACAAGTAGTTAAGCACTTTCAACTGATAAATCTCAGTCTTCCTCAGAACAATGTTCACAAAATGGAAACATTGTTCTGAGGAAGACTGAGATTTATCAGTTGAAAGCACTTAACTACTTGTACAAACTTCATAAATTAATTTGATATATTTTTACGTTCACCACTCGTACGAGCTGTATGTTTCCACCTTTGGCTTATCTAACTTTGGATTATATCGTTGTGTGCTTCATTCGTTTGGATAAAACAATTTTAAACCTCTACTTCTCCTACAAAGCTACTAAGGCAGGCTTCTCACATACATATCATCTCTGGATGAAATTAGACATGTAAGATACAATGTTTATGGCCTAATTTAATTTCAGCTGGGACTGAGCTTAACTTCTTCTCTACAAGTATCCTCTGTTAAAATATATACCTTTAAACAGTTACATTAATGCATGTACATTTATTTGTTTTCCAGTGGGGCACACTGTTGATACATTTTTAAGACAAGCAACTTTATGCATACATTTCAACACAAAGATCTATACAAATCAGTTTGATATTCAATGACATGCAATTCTTTACTAAAGTCCAGGTAGCCAGGTAGCTGTGCTGGCATGTGATAGACATCCACTGCCTTACTTCTCCTGGCATAGCTGGAAGTACCTCCTATCATCCCACAAGGTAATGGGTATCATGGATGTATAGGTGAAGACACCTCTGACTAACAATGATCACACCACTGTGTGATTATTATATTAATAATAATAATAATAATAATAATAATAATAATAATAATAATAATAATCATCATCATCATATGTTTTGAAGGGAGGGTAGGAATACAGACACAATATGACAGTGCATGATTTAAAGTAAGACATTTATGGTGAGATTTCGGAGGGTCAATGATGAGTTAGGATAAGGGAAACAAACTGAAGAAGTAAACAAGGTATGGAAATGGGTCAGGGAGGGAGTACTGCAGACATGCCTCTCAACTGTCTACATTTTGCCTCATAATTTTGGTCTGTTCCTCATAAAATGTTTGATTTTCTAGGAAACCATTTCTAACTGAAATTACTAAATAATGTCAGGCATTTAAATTTCAGACTTGACATCTTTCAGAAAATGCATGCTAACACAAAACTTGTTTTTCTAGCAACTTTCTATCATTATAAGAGCAATATATAATATCTGTCCCAATTTTTGGTCCTTTGTTCTCCCATTATTTTTGACTTAGTCCAGATTTTTTGTGCTAAAAGGTTGAGTGATGTCACTCTAGACTATGGTAAAGGGTTTTAGAAAAAGGTGAAAAATGAAGAAATAAAGGCTAACATGATTATACTGAAATGTCAGACAAGCAAATATAGGAAAAGACAAGCTAAACTACAAGAGGATTAGTGGTGACAGATGCAGAAGGCATAGTACAAGGAGGTTAACTAGATGCTAAAAAGTTGCAAACATAGTAAAGATTATTGAAAGACAGTTTGCAGATAGGCTCTGGAAGAGAAACACTGGTGTTTAGGTAAAAGGCAGGATAAACAGAGCTGGACAGGTTCAGCAAAGATGGGGAGGTGATAAAGGAATAATGGAATATGCAAAGGAAATGAATGATTTGCTTTATTTTATTTTTCACAAAGGAAACCAAGGAGAGGTCATCACATTTGAGGTAGGGCAGGGGGGGGATTGTGTATATACTAGAACAGAACAAAAACATGAGTTTGGGAGAAAATAATTGCATTTAGGAAGTATAAAGAACAGGAACCAGAAGGGCTGTATCACAGAATCTTCATAAATTTGACCACTCTCATAGCAGAATCTCAGATGGAGTTTTTCAACAGATCACTAATCATGACTGAAGTTTCCTCAGACTGGGGACAGTGAGCATATTACCACTATTTTAGGAGGGGGCAGTAAGAATAATATGTAGAAGTAAGGACCTCTCCCAAGGTCCCCTGTAATGGTCCTCACTGGTCCAGCTGTAGGGTTAATTCCTCAGCCAAGTCCTCCAGTACCATCTCTGTGAAACCAGTACTTTGTTACACTGTTTGAGATTTAATTTTCGCACACACACACACACACACACACACACACACACACACACACACACACACACACACACACACGCACACACACACACACACACATGCATGCATGCTCCCACCTGGGAAAGGTTGGTACAGATTACCCACTCTACCAGCTTTACCCTGGCTATAAGGTAGAGTCAGTGCGACCAGTCAGGTATTATAAGGCACTTAAAAGGGTATCCAATTATAGTGAGTGAAGTTAATATTAATACAAATGGTTATGCTGATCAAACAGCCAGGCTTTCAGGAGTGCCCACATTTATCACCAATAGATATAAGTACTCGCAGAGGTTAAAATATTTATCTAATGGACCAGCCACAATGAAAAGTTTAAATATGTTTAATAATAAATAATAAAATAACATGAAAATATGGAATGTCTATTTACAGTAAACGCCAGAGTTTCAACCATAGGAAATATTAAAATAACACAGATGAATAGATTCACACAGATACAGAAAAATAGCACATAACTAGCTATATTTTCCTGACTAATCTAAAGAATTATTATCTTTTACCTACTAGAGCAAGGCAAGATGAAGTAGGTGAGGGTCCCTTCTATGTCAGGTTGTAAGAAACAGACCACTCCTGAGACTTCTCACTATAATATCTAAATATTATTTTTGTGATAGCTTACAGAATAACAGCACATCTGGTCATTTGACTCTGTTTTAACTACACTATGACCAACACTATAAGCTGCCAGGATTTTACCACCTATGTGGTACCATACACACAGATAGAGCTTTGGTCAAATCTGCTACAGCTCCTGAAAGTCATAAAACAATTTTAAACCTCTACTTCTACAAAGCTACTAAGGCAGGCTTCTCACAGACATATCATCTCTGGTTGCAATTAGACTTGTAAGATACACCCCGGGATTCATGAAGCTTGTGCCAGGCGCAGGCATAGCGTAGGTGGTATAATGCCAAATATGGCCGCCGAGCGATTCAGGTACGATCCAATTCCACATGCACTACCAGCGTACGCCAGATCTGCACAGCCCTCAGCTCAGGTATGCTAATCACCCCATGCGCAGTACTGCAAGATGCAAATGAAGGTACATAGCAATTCATTAAGTGGTGCAGGCATAGCGTAAGCCTACAGAAATGTAAACCAAAATAAAACAAAACGGTTTACATTTTGCCAAACAGAACATTGGAGCTATGAAAGTAGACCAGACTCATGTATTACAAAGTTAAATATGCAGCAAATGGCATAAGAAAAGATGCACAACACCTAAAAAAACATTTAATGTCATGTCCACAATAACGCAAAGTACAACTGCAGGGCATGTGTGCGCAAACAGGAACACAAGGAAAGTATATACAAATGTCATAAAATCGCAATGTAATACAAATCATGATTTCACCATAATACTCAATGGTATGCATGGTACCCCACAACCAAGCTGCAAGGGTTGCTAAGGGTCTGTGACAGTATTCGGCACAGTAACTATGAATTAGTAGTCATTGCTAAGCAAATGAGGCAAATAATAGTGAATCGCAAATGTCCCGCCGGGCTAAGGATGTACCATACGGTGCAGCACTACAACACCGAGGAGTGATTTGGAGGTATACATGACATCAGCAGTGGGGTGTGCCACCGTAGCTGTAAGCACATTAGAGCAATGCAAATCCAGGCTGCCCGTTGCTAAGCAAAGCTGCAGGATAGGGGTGGGGATGTAGGTATAGCATCGTTTAGCTGAGAGCACATATGGTGCCCGAAAGCACATGTGTATGTGGATGAAAACATGCCTGAAACCTGGTAAGCGGATGCACGCGCCACATACCACAGCTCAAACAGGAAGGTTAGGGGAAGAAAATAAGGAAATGCTGCAGTAGGGTAATTGGAGTACAACTGAGCAATTAACACCTATTGTCTCACAGTGGGCAATCGACAGCAGCTAACAAGTCTGCTCACAGCAACCTGCAGAACAGGATAGGGGAGGTGTCAGATTGCAAAGAAAAGAAAACTGTCACCACAGAGCAAAGCAAACCTGCAGTATATCGGCCATAGAACACATTTTGCAAGATAAGCCAGGTTTTGGAAAGTACAAAAGAAAGCAGGCTGCTGGATGCATGCCAGAAAATTGGAGGGGAAACATTAAGAAATGTTAAGGGAAGGGCAAGAGGTAATCCATGGCAGCTAAATGTAATTCAACACCAAAGGCACACAATAGCAGTACCTGTGGTAAAACACATAAGATACCCTGTAACTCTGATTGTACATACACACCCTATGACATCATCAGTGTTCAAAGCACAATATTATAAAGTGTGAAAGCACCTCACACACACCTGTGTATTCCCAAGCACTACACCATTGGTGTAAACAGAGGGGGAACTTTTACAATGTACACGTTGGGAGCTGCCATAGCTGTGATTTATCACCATGTGTTAGAGACTGAAGGTGTTGTGGAGGATGATGCTGGCAACCACCACAGGCCCCAGAGGAGGAGAAGAGTGTTAAGACCAAGGGTAACCTACCAGGGGCTATATGATCTGGAGATAGTAGAGTGTTACAGGGTGGACAGGGACATCTTACAGCAAATAGTTGAGCTGTGCCGGCCACGCCTGAGATCCAGAAACAACAGAGGAGAACCCATCCCAGTGGACACGGAGGTATGTGTAAGCTTGACAATACTAGCCACAGGTACCTTTCAAAGGCCAACTGGAGATATAATGGGGATATCACAGGCATCAGCATCCAGGGTACTACACCAGTTCCTGGATGTCATGTTACCACATGCCAATGAGCATATATACTTCCACCGAACTCAGGTGGAGTTGGCCAGCAATATGTGTCTCTTCCACCATGTGGCACACTACCCGGAGGTACTGGGTACGATAGACTGCACGCACATACATATCAAGTCACCACCCGGTGAGCATGGTAGGCACTACATAAACCCCAAGGGATACCACTCCATCAACTGCCAGGTCGTGTGCAATGCCCAGAGCATTATCATGGATGTGTGTGCTGGCAGCCGTGGAAGCTACCATGACTCCCACATCTGGCATGCCTCACAGCTGTATCAGGTATTTGTCAGAGGGAACATCCCATATGGCCACCTTGTAGGGGATGCTGGCTATGCACTGGAGCCATGGATGATGACTCCCATCAGAAATGCACACACACCCATGCAAGAACGCCATAATGAGGCACATGCACAAACCAGAATCATCATAGAGTGTGTGTTTGGGATGCTGAAATCACGGTTCCGTTGCTTGAATATATCTGGTGGAGCCTTGCAGTACGCTTCAGGCGCATGTGCCCACATCTTCATAGTATGTGCCATGCTACATAATATGATCCTGCGGAAACAGCTGCAGCAGGGACATAATGTTGAAGGCCCTCACAGCCCACCGCAGTTGCCAAGGCCATCACAGGCACAGAGGGATTCAGACCACGAACACCCTGTGCCAGCCCCAGTAGGCAGATGGAGGCGTGCCCAATATGCCCACGCCTTGGCAAAGAGGGAACGTATAGCACATACACTGACAGTGTAGGCCCCTACAGACTGACACACCTCTCCACCTGCACACACAGTAAACTGGATGGCACATATACACGACCACCTGTAAATTGTAATGTATAGGTGGCCTACTGTGTGAATCCTACATAGGCAGCCCTCAACCATTGCACACACAACAGCTATTGGAACAAGGAAAGTCAACACCTGAACAGTACACGCACCTAACAGCATATGTTGATACTGTATGTATAGGTTCCTAGGTACATCGGTAGGTACATGCCCAATTGTCAGAGGCCATTCATCAGCCGAGGCAAACAGTATCTGATGTCACCACCACATCAATTAACCAACTGTCCCTCAGTGGAGCAGAGCCAATTGCGGGATCCATGTGTGTAATCACTGTTCCCCACACACTCTGCATGGATTCCCTGGTGTGTTAATGAGGGGGCTCCATATAATGTAATCAGGGATGTAGTGGCAAAGCATGGGGAGTACCCATGACAAGTATCTGTCACCCCAGCATGCTCCACCTATGGTTGTGTGAAGGTGTAGCACATTATAGTGTGTGGCTCACTGTGACATAGATTCCCAGTGCTGGAGCACATCCATTAAACATCACTTGCACATACCATTAATAGGTCTCATCCATATGTAAACTAACTGAGTTACACATTTGATTGCAGTATGGAGTAGCAGCCGTAGTACAGTCCACATACAAAACACCATAACATGTGTACAAATAACAGATGCCCAAGTGGTAAAGGCATTGACTGTCGTGCATGTTCCCGGTTCCATGTCCTGCAAGGGCCGTTACGTAATCCCGAAGGCACAAATAATGGATGTTGGATGCAGGTCATCAGATCAGGTTTAGCACATGTTAGTGGGTTTATGCATTGGCAAGTGCTGGTAAGCGTTGTTTAAACATGACTATACAGATATGCGCGAAACAGGGCTAAGCTTTGCTGAATATCACACAGATCATGGTCAACGATGTCCAGAACAGGTGAAACTAGCATTATTCACCCCTGTACTAATAGTGCCTGCTATGAAAGATTAAACAACCACTGCCAGGAGTAGAACACGCAATCATGTACACAATCACCTAACACTAAGCTACCCGAGATGTACCAGTGGCAGGTGTGTATTGTGATAGGTTAAAACACAAATGTGCGGAGTTCAGGAAACAGTATACACTGCCATGTACACAACGAAAGGTGTGTTCACTCTCCCTCTCTCTCTCTCTCTCTATATATATATATATATATATATATATATATATATATAAAAAGGGTGATAGAGAGATATATGTGGATAAGAACGGATTCACCTATATCTGCAAATATATAGATAGGTCAATGACATGTACACAACCATGGAGGTACAAATAAATAGGATACTGCCAACTACCGAATGTTTTACATACCGACACATAATCACGAGGCTTAAAGACCGAAAGACCACAGTACCGGAACACTAGAACCGCAAGTAATATTATCATGATGTTAAGGGACATTTAGTTATCGCTGCCGGTGCTGCGGTCCAGGTAGGTACTGTGTTCAACTGTGTTTGTGATTGCTGTAGTCTGTGTAAGTGTGTGTTGAGGGTGCCATGTGCATTTCTCTGGGACTGTAATGTGTGTGTGTGTTTGCATCCTGTGTCTGTTAGTGCTAACTCGGAGGTAGATCATTATGGTAGGTGTAGTCATAGCTGGCCATAGGCATACATTTACCACCTGTCCCACTTTAAGAGGGACAGCCCCTCCTTGGGCAGTTGTGTCCTGACAACAAATATTATAAAGGGCAAATGTCCGAGATTGTAGGACATAATTATGTCCCATGTATTATGTAATAGTTGCATTAAATAGTTATTCCGGTATCTAAATACGTAAATGTTACAAGAAACATGATAAGTAGCTAAAGTGCTACAAGAATAAGTATGTATTTAGGATAAAAGTATGTTCTATCCTGTGTACTGACCATGGGTATGTGTTGGCCTGTAAACACTGATGTGTGTCCTGCAAATGTCCCACTATGGCCATTTGAAAAGGTGGCAACCCAAGCCAAAATGTTCAGTCACCAACACAACTGCAATGAGTGCAAATATCTGTGACAGAACTACACGAGACAGCTGTCATTTAGTAACATTCCCTTACATATCGATGTATTTCCAGAGGGATTGAAGTATCAACCTCACCTGCATGCTATATAGGAACCAATTAACAATGGATCAATGTATAAGCCTGCAGCAACCATAGTTTTAGTCTACTAAGTGATAGGTCTTCAATTAGGGAAGGAGCCCACACACACATATGAAATATGTAGAAATGCAGTCCCCACAAACCTGTATATGCTATGTACACCCACCTACATCTCCCCCACACCCGAAACAATTGCAATGCAGACTGTAATAACATCACAAACATCTACTCACTCAATTACATCTGCAGAAGCGTTAACATACCTTGTGAGAGACACACTTGTAATGGCGCCATGTGAAATCGTAGCTGTTGTATAATGGAACAGAGGGCGATGTTACAGGTTTTGTTTGTAATAGTCCCTTATCAGACGGTTGAGATGACAGGTACACTCACATGTAGAACCACATACTCTAGCCATCACACACAATCCACGGGAGACATGAATTCAATATATCCGTGTCTCTCCAAATAGCAGTTGCAATTCCTCACAACAAAACACATACAGGCCATCTCTCTCGAAGGTAGGGCAAAAGGGCAACGCCCAAGTGGATTATTCAATTATACCCCACTGTTGCCACATAATTGGTTAATGGAGTAGCTGCACAGCTGATGTGCATGTAATAATTTACTCAGGAACACCAGTTGGCGGCAGGATACCACATGTTACAGGTATCTACGTATATAAGGATGCCTTGCCATACATTCAAACCGTATGCTCATACCATAGAACCATTTAAACAGGAAAGGTGTAAGAGAGATATTTACGAAGACTTGGAACGCTAACAAGGTATGTAGAACACTCAGTATGTTAGTGTATGTAGAGCCTGTTTTGTATTAATTAAAGTGTACGCAATGCATAAAGTGGGAAAAGGTATTATGTAGTGATGTCTTGTTGAGCATAGTAATGCTTGTAGAAATTGTGTGTCCTGCTGTGGACCACAAGGTAAACATCTCATACACCACAAGGGATGCTACATGAGGGCTTTAAACACAACAATTCCACACCACCCACCATCAGTGGTAGGGTTTGTCTAACAAGTACGTGCCATAACAGGGGATAGTATATGTTGATATACTGTCACAGTAGGCATGTGTATGGGCATATAACGAGAATAACATGCCTAAGGTGGCCCTGCTATGCAAGTATGCTTTGCATTATGGGATAAAGTTTAAAATATGTGTAATGTACAGTATTGTAGGTAGATATGTCAGATATTTTACACAACATAACTGTTATATTATGCAAACAAAAGGTATGTCTATTGGCATGTACAATACACAGTAACAGGATGTTACAGTGTAACAGCATGATAGCTAACTGAAATGGAAGAGCTACTCAATTATCCATGCACAAAGGACATGTAATAGCTTCACAAGTTCATAGTTAGGTACTATGCTGTCTGGCCAAGTCCATTTGTAAGCACAACTGCAGTGTTTTCACCGGCGGCACCTCCCTAGGGTAGTGTCCTGTGTCTGTGAACAGCAGAGCCATTTGTTACCTGCACCTGTGTGCAGTACAGCCACTGCAGTGATCCCTGGTGTACATGTGTGTCTTCAATCCACCCATCGAGGTATCTCATGAAGAGTGCTAGTGAGGGTCCCTGCTTGATTTACATAGGAATCATGTTCCAAAGCATGGTGAGTGTCCGGCTCAGGAATGTATCCCTCAAGCACGTCCCCCTCATTGTTGCATTTGTGTACATATCCCTGAGCATGTTGCTCTCAGTGTCTTTTCCTTATGTTGCTTATGTGGAGTATATCCATCAATATTGTTGTGGACATGGACCCTGTATGTTCAGCAGAGGTCACCCCTGAGTATGCATTATGCAAATGTGTACAGTTGTGGTGTCTGTAGTTGTGCTGCATACGTCATCCTTCGGAGGTCAATAATCCTCATGGTGTGTTAATTTTGTGGTATGCATGTTCTGTAAGGTACATCCCAAAAGGGGTGTTGTACCCTTGAACGTGTGTCATACATCAGGAGTATAGAGATACAATGGTGCCTTTGTTCCAGCTACAAACTCATTACAGATTAGGGTGGCCATGTAGAAGGATATCCACGCCACATTGGCAATATGCTTATCAAAGGAGTGGGTGCTATATACGTGTGTACTAAGATCCCATATAATGTCACATGTATGTAGGGGACTACCACCTATGTGATAGTGGGTGATTGGTGTAGTCCAGAGGGGATGTCTATGCACCTTGTGTCATGCAGCTTGAGGCCATGTTATCGACACCAGGTATCCATCACATTGACACCCTTATGGAGGGTGTCTGTATCAGCTGGTGGATCAATCATGGCTCCTTGTTTTCAGTCTTCTGGAAACCTATTCAGGGAAAGTCCCTCTGTGCTAGCCTGTACCTCAGGGAAGCATATCCCGAACATGAGGGGCCCTGTGACCTAGGACTGGGGTATGCCAAGTGTAACTGAATTACAGTAGGTACTATGGTATGCTACCCTCACTGTGTGAGTCCTGTTCATGAGCCACTTTGCATAACATCTCGAGACATAGGGGTCGATGTGCAGGTGGATGTGTATGTTGTCAATACCAGAATGGAGAATGGTGCTGAAAGCCAATGAGAGGACAAGGTAGGCTGTGTGGACCGTCTTACCATCATCAACTACCCTGGTAACTGTATCAAAGGAGTCCACTAGGTGTAGGAGCCATGGTCTGGCCCTAAAAAATCCAACTTGGGTGGCATCAAAGGTCTGGAGCCCACCAATGTCTCTGTGAATGACTTCCATGATGATGTGCCCCATAGCCTTGCAGAACAGTCCAATCAGCCGTATAGGGCAATAGTCCCTCTGTTCCATTGTGGTGCCACCTGTGTGGAGTGTGATAACTGTTGCTGTGTGCCATTCAGGGGCCACAATGTCTGATACAAGGCTATTAGTGAATCTGGTGGCCAAGTGGGGAGCCATGTCATTCTGAGGTTTGTGTAAATCGCAGCCTGGGATGTTGGACGGTCACATGGAGTCTGTGTTCCAGGCCTTAGGGAGTCCAGGGTGAAACTGCGTAGTTGAGAACGCAGGGGCTTTGCATTGTTCCTGTATAGATTTTGGCCCTGTAGGGAGTGAGAGGGTGTAAAGTTAGCATTGAACCTATCTGCCAGGATGTTGCCAATATCAGTCGGTTCTGTAATGTTCCTGCCTAACTGTCGTATGTCAGAGCAGATGTGGGTATTGCCATAGAGTACTGACATACCTCCATAACGTTTTGTGGTAGTCCTTGGAATGTGTCACAGTAATGTTTACATAGCTAGCTTTGGAGGAATTGATAAGGGATCCCGGATTCCTACTGAGGCTGACCAGTGAGCTACCCCACCCATGGGATTGTACTCCACTTTGCAACAGCCTCCACCTTTTGTTGTACATTATGTCCATGGAACTGGACCCCCAGAGTGGCATCCGTTATCTGGTGGGTACCATCATGGCTCTGTTTGGGATATGCAGTCGTGTAAGTGCTAATGAAGTGCAGTGGTGTATGTTTCAGCATTTGTAAGTACATTGTCCATCCTCATGGGTGTCATGACGTTTACTATTGCTGTCATAAGATGTCTGAAGTAGGCCTTGTAGAAGTCTTGTAGTGTGTATTCCATGAAGGGTGTGGTGCCGGGATGTGGATAACAAGGGTGATTAGCATACATTCAGAAACTACCACCGAGGGGATAACTGCAGGTGTGGAACACCAGTCACATGTTGGTAATATCCATGTCTACGATATTGTTGGCCTTGGTGGTGGTGTGTATGGGTTGATCCAGCCGATTGGAGGTTATGAATCCCAGAAAGCATTGGCCTAATGTGTCTGTACATGAGTAGGTATCCCAGTTAAGTGTGGGGTAGTGTCAGTCTCACATCAGTAGTTCCTGTCTGAACCCTACTGTCCAGTACACCAAGCAATGAGGGCCGGTAACCGTGGGGTATGGTGTGGAATCTGTAGCAAGTTACAATGTGTATAGCAGTTCTGGCCACAGTTAGTTGCACATGGATTACCTCTGATGCATTGTGCTAAGTAACCAGCCTGGAGGTGTGTACTTCCTTGTGAAATATGGACACACCTCCGCCGTGGGTGTTCGGGTCCTGGTTACATGACTGAAAGGTATGGTCTGCGTATAACCTGTCAGTGCAGGTGTGCTCTCCGGAGCCTAGGGGCAGGTCACAGTCACTGCAGAGATATCAAAGTGGTCCATTATAAGGAGTGCCTCGCCTGAGTGCGTTAGAGATGAAGATGTCAAGTATTGAGTAACATTACCCCAGGTTTTGCTTGCCTGTTCCTGTTCTGGTGGTGAATATGTTATTGGAAACTGTCCAAGACAGGCAGTATAGGAGCAGCAAGAGCCTTACATGTTAGCCGTAATCCCAGGTCCGACAGGTGCAGGTCATCTGTGCCAAAGCATTGTGTTTTGTTGACCTTGTCATTCAAAGCAGACAGATACTAGATGCCTGTGGAATGACAGCAGAAGCATAGGCAACTGTTGAAGTGAAACATTCAGTTGTTGTACAGTGGTATCAGTCTGGTTGAATGCAGAATGCTTGTCAGGGCTTGGGTGATACCTTCCTGGGCTACAAGACTGGAGAGCTATTGCATGTCCCTGTACATGTAGTCCAGGAAGTTACATCTCAGGGCAGTCACACTAACATGGAGAATAACAGTCAAATTGTACCTAGTGAGGTGTGGCATGAATGCATAGGTTATGTTGCAGATCCTGTTACCCGACAGCCAGATGTAAGCGACTATCGCCTTGTGTAGCCTGCTGAGTGGGGCATCAGTGTGACCGCCTACAGAGTCACCTATGACTGCTGTGTTGGGTATGTTATAACACCCTATCGGCTGTAGTTGATGGGCACACATGAGTCTGTGGGCTATAAGTAATTGGTGTTGAGTTTGGTGATGGGGGCTGCCTCTGTTGCCTACACAGAGAGTATGGAGAGGTTCTACAAATGTCGTAGTCATACTATGTGTGGCCTGTTGTGGTGGAGATCTAGTGAGACTATGTGATGGGTGGGGTGTGTTGCAAATGTTTAACATCCCCACATGAATGTCAGGTTCAGTCTGGGTTGGAGAGAGCATTACCTCCAGCATGGCTACATATGTGCATCTCCCACAGGCTGTAGTGTCATATGTTGGGAGGTGAGAATTGATTGTGTACATGAGACAATTGCTCTATTGCCTCATGTTTGCCATATTCATCATATAGACAGGCAATAACACTGGTAATTGACACTTGGACATGCCTGTATATTCAACCATGTCTCACAAGATATGTGAGGTACGTTTGTACAACAGCTGTTGTACTGTAAGCAAGCTGGAAATGTAGGGACAAACAGTGTACTTGTAGGAAATGAGTTGGAATGGGTGCTATAGTAATTAGTAGCTCATGAAGTGCTTACATGTTCTGAACAAGTGCTGAACATGAATATGCAATACAGATAGGGTGTTGGATAATATAAACCCACTGTAACCCACAAGTGGAGACGCCAGTCATAATGGGAGGTGCTGCACTATTACCCTGCTGAGTATGGCCTGCAAGTCCATGAACCTTTATCAACATAGATGTTAGCAGTACAGATGTAGATGACAGTATGGATGATTTCACACTGCATAGCATACCTGTGACAGGCCATAGGACATCATCACCCATACTGTGTTCCAGCTACACTGAGTATACTAGATGCACCTTTGTATGTCACAGGAGTGTTCTACCAATGGCCTGTTGACAGAAGCAACACTACAAAAGGTGTCTGAGTGACATGTGCATATCACACCAGTGGCAGCTACAGTAAAACAGGGTTAATGTTTTGTACTCCCCCCTCATTGTAGCCCATACCAGACAGACAAATGGGAGGCATCTGTGTATGTAAGGATGTGAATGTTCATGACCTAGGAGCAATAGCTGTCTCAGTGTTGTGGACAACATACAGAATGGGCTTTGTGGGTGAGATGCATGACATATGTGCACAATCTGACAGCTGCTTATAGCATTGTCACCGCTTGGTGAATTACCCTGTACCCATTAACTACCACCTAGGCAGTGGTCAACATTATGGACACTGTGTGTAAGGGATAGTGCTGTGCCGTTTACCTCCCTGAGCTGGTGACATCTCCAGGCCTATTAGGTAGTCATACGAGGCACCCAAGTCATGACAGGGTGCCATCCATGAGCATGAAGATCATTGGACAGGCATACTCAGCCCTCGGGTGACCAATATCGGATCACATATCACCTTTAAGGGGTATTGGCCATGCGTGGATGGGCGACACCAGCCTTCACAATCCTCACCTCTACTATGCAGCATGCTGGCTACCTTGCGTAAAGACATGTGCAACACTGTGATGTTGGACATGCTACACGTACATATCCTGATCTGAAAGACATACGTCATGGGCAGCCACCTTCCTACTACAAGGATCGCCACATGCTGGACAGATCCCTGTGCCATACATGTTACATGCTCCTGCCATACCATGCAACCCTGTCCATCAAAGCTGCACATGTCATCTCTGTCATACATGGTGTGATGACCACATGATAGATGTATCATTAACTGTCTGGATCAGTAATGTGGCACTGATGCACCTGGCGGTGGCAAAATGGCTGTCGGATACAGCTAGAAAGCCTCACATCCTATGCCCATACATGGCCCAGGACATACACCCTACTGCATGACCTTGTCCGTACATGCTATAGTTGATAACCATCCCTGCAAATAACGTCCGGCTAGCCCTTGTCCCATGTGTATCACATGTGCAACACAGGCGATACGTGGCAGGATGTTGAACTGCTGTACAGTGCCGTGTAGATGTATATGGCAAAACACATGCATGTAAAGGTTTCCGTGCGCATGTCTGCATTGTCACTGCTCATGTCCGTTAAGGCAGCGTATGTGTTGATATGTGACATATACACAGCATCAAGGTCAACAGCATTACTGTGGACACATCCAGGCATGTGTTGATAGGTAAGAACACCAGCACAGGCAAACTGACATACCCACATCAAGACAGTATTCACATGGAGTATGAGCAATGTAATGAGGTGACACACATATATGGTGATGATAGCCAATGCACAACGGGTGTTACATGTGTGTGACACAAACATGTCAGTCGTGTCCGTGTCATGATGATTTGCAAAGATAATTGTTCATATGTACTAGATTTAATACAAATGTATGTGCAGCTGTATCTCCGTACATCTCTGTGATACTGTGACCTGTCTCCATCATTATGTCTTCCAGATAATGCCTCATTCATGCCTGCCAGTGTATAGCCACCTGGAGGATGATGCCCTCATACCGTACCGCCATGATAACTATGAGGTATTGTTCAGCCATGTGCCAAGGCATGCCCAGCAGCATGACAACCTGTGGCAGGAACTTCGCAGGAGGGTTAATGATGTGGGTGGCCATAACCGCACCTACCAGCAGTTGTGCAGACACTGCACAGACCTGATATGACATGCAAAACAGTGTGCCAATGCAATTGCCAAGGAACAAGGTATAACAGGTGGTGGGCCACCAACCCAGCCCTCGCTCACACCTACCAAGGAGCTACTGGCCAGCCTGGGGACACCCTCAGAACAGCATCCACAAACACTAGCTGCCATCGTGGAGGTGGGTGTCTCTCAACCACCGAGCCTGGAGTTGCCTGATAAGTCACTACTGCACATATAACTGTTATATCCCATTTAGTTGCATGAGTCACTGTACAATATGTAATGTAACATCATATGCAAGGTATGTTTACACACATGCTGCATACTATAGTATGCTACCCTGTGTATGCACACATGTGCATACTATATGCTATTGTACAGGTGAACGTCTTAACATCCACAGTGCACCCTGTAGCTGTCATACAGTCATGGATAATGTTCAAACTGCTGTGTCACCCCTATACAGGTGCCTCTGGCATGCCGCATAGACAGCAGTCTGTTGCAGGTGAGACAGTTATCAGTATCAGGCATGTTAATGCATAGATCTATTTGCCATGTGGCCAGTTAACACATGTACACATAATGTATGGTCCAGTCACGATATACAGGTTGCATCTGTCATCAAGTCTCACTGGCTACCCATGTGCAATATATACAAACTAAATGAATCACCGACATGAAACCACAGTATCTGTCATTGCTAGATGTGTGGACAGCTGTGCATACAACGGTGGAGGTGTTGTTCAATGTAGGAATATGTACTATACATTGGAACAACACATGTGTGATATGCAAACAGTACCACACAGTGAGCTGGGATATGGGCAGCCCACAGAATTCACCATTGTGGAATATGCCCCTGCAATGGGTGCACACATTGTGATGTGCCATCTGACATGTCCCAGACATGTAGTGTTCCGGCTGCAACATTGTCTCACTATCCCATAATACATACCCCACATACCAAACATACAACCCTTTGTCTGCATAACCCTGTGGACAGTGACGTATCTGACATCTATGGGTGTATGTCATATGGGACAACACAGACATGTGAGATAGACGGCCATCACAAACATTTGGCCAACACATGTTCACACATGGCCATGGAGGATGGCCAGAGACATGTAGCAACACATAGTAGATGTGATGTGTATACACCCTGTTGCACATTGTCCACACATGGTCCAACTATAACTTTTGTTGAATGGTTATATAGTTGATGTGGAACACTGGACATTCTAAAAGCCTGTGCACAGCTTGTGGAGGTGTCACTTAATTCGACTATATAAGATGTGTTGAACATCATTACTGTGTCACAGCATGACAGTAGTCACCTGTACAGATTCCATAGACATAGGCACCACATCAGGCCACAGATACCGTATATTTCCCTTGCTGCTGTTGGACATCAATGTCAGCCGTGCACCTCATGTGTGTGGTACATAAATGTTATGTGGGACATGGTGTATTGACAAGTCTGCCATGTGTGGACACGGTTGCCAGGCAGCTAAGACATTTTAGTAGTTGTGCAGGGGTGTCATCCATAGGTCTTCCGGTGACCTGTAACATGACACAGCATAGTTTAGTGTATATACACCCCAGCGACGTGGGTCACAATCCACAGTATTTATGTAATGTGTATGCACGCAGTCATGGCTATGCACTGTGTGTGTATTCCACACTGTATAGCAATATAGACGCCTCATGATGCCATGCAATGACACAGTCTCTGTACTTCACACTGTATAGCAATGTAGATGCCTCATACTACCCTTCAATGTTCATGCACATCTGCTAAAAGTGCATTCTATCTGTAGGGCATACAGACAACACTGCAATTTCATACCCATTACACCGCTGTACATGTGTCAGGACACCATTGTGTCAGACATGTATGCATGTCAATGCACACGTCAGCAGATTACGTCATACTACATGTTAATGTCAAGGTCACATCAGCCATGTGTACTGTTAACCTGTGCTGGTCCACATGGTGTATCACAGGGATGCATGCTTACTACCATGATTGTGTGAACTGCATGGCTTCTGATATGACACCTGCTTGCTGTTGTGTGCAACCCAGGGATGTATGCTAACTACCACTATTAATGTCTGAGCTGCATGCCGTCTGCTGTATCACATGCATGCTGCATGCCTTCTGTCAAATCACATGCATGGTCTGTCTCTGTGTGTGTGTGTGTGTGTGTGTGTGTGTGTGTGTGTGTGTGTGTGTGTGTGTCTGTCTGTCTCTGTGTCAGTGTCTGTGTCTGTCTCTGTGTGTGTCTGTGTCTGTCTCTGTGTGTGTGTCTGTCTGTGTGTGTCTGTCTGTGTATCTCTGTCTCTGTCTGTGTGTTTGTGTCTCTGTCTATGTCTGTGTGTGTGTTTTTGTGTCTCTGTCTGTGTGTGTGTGCTGTGTATCTGTCTCTGTCTGTGTGTGTGTCTGTGTCTCTGTCTGTGTGTGTCTGTGTCTCTGTGTGTGTGTCTCTATTGTAATGTAGAGTCTTTCTTTGCATTCACATGTGATGTAGGTGTGTTACCCTCCTGCTGTCCATCTGATGTTAGTGTCCCCACAGACTCTAGCAGTGATGAACATATGCTTGAGGTACAGGCAGGGTTGTCAGGGGCTGAATCTGTGCCAATGGTTGCCATCCCAGCTATATCCCCCTCTTCCCTGCACAAAGTTCTCATGCCAACACATACCCCATCACCAGTGGCCATAGAGGAAGGACAGTCAGCATGTGCTAGCTTGGAACAGGAACGTGTGGTGGCTACAGAATGTGTGTCTTCACACCATGGTGTCAGTATAATGACTGCAGATGTGCCACACAGGCATGTGGCCAGTGCTGCTCGTAGGAGGACCTCTGGCAGACATGCACCTGCAGGACGGAGTGCAGCAGCTGGTGTCACCAGATGCATGTTTCAGACTGTAATGGTGGCTCATGCACATGCTGAACAGCAGAACAGAGAAGGGCAGAGGTTTCAGAGGGCTGCTATCTGTTCTTTAAATGACAACATCCAGGCATTGGCAAATGCTCAACAGCAGATTGCTGACATTCTGGACAGGCGATTGGGTGATATGGGTGGAATCCTTGACCGTGGCATGGCAATCCACGAGCATGAGCTGTCTGTTCTGGAACATCTGGTAGGAGTGAGGGATAGGCCACATGGATGTAGGCCAGCTACACCACCTGGTGCAGTTCAACGTGAGCGAGCTACCTCACATGCTCACTCCCATAGTGCCGCTAGCAGTAGCAGTGCAGCTGGTGCTGCGCTGTCCACACCAGGACACAGCAGGCCATGTGGACATGGTCCTGGACATTCACAGTGGGGACTCGGTTCCAGTGGACACGTGTCATTGGACAGTAGCCAATCTGTACCTCTGCCTGGTAGTGCCCGTGCAACCCCTGACAGAGACAGGTCACGTGGCCGTGGCTGGACACAGTGAGCTGTACATCCTGATCTGTACAATCTGGAGCTGTCAGTAATACCCCTGTGTAGGCTGGACACATGGCAGAACTGTGTGCACACATACATGCACACAGCAGAAACATCTGTAGGGCACCGCAACACCCACATGCATAACAACCACATGTCCAATCAGATCACCGGTCCTAACCCACACACATGATGTCATCCACTGGTGCAGCCTATGCCCCTGGCAAACATTATCACCCTGTGCATATGATGATGCCTGTGCTGCATCCCTGTCATCCACACCATCGGTGCAGGGACATGCTCATATGGTCTGATGCACAGGGAGAACAGAATAGTGAGATAAGTGTATATTACATTTGTTGTGTACTGTTGACATGCACCAGACATACCATGTAGTACAGGTTTAGAATGCATTGTTATATGTTCACAGTATGTGCCTTGGTAGCAACAGCAACAGCATGTTGGTAATTATGCCCTGCTTCCCTCCTTAAGGTCTAATTGCATGTGCCATTACGTTACAGTGTTTGCAGTTAGAATGCATTGTTGTATGTTCACAGTATGTGTCTTGGTAAAAACAGTAACAGCATGTTGGTAATGATGCCCTGCTTCCCTCCTTAATTGCATGTGCCAGTAAGTAGCAGTGTTTGCAGTTTTCCATGTGTAAATGTGGAGTACTCACAGGCATGTATGGCAATATCAGCATGCTATACGTAGCCTCAACCTCACTGTTAGAAAGTCTATCATTCCACAGATGTCCACACATCTACTGATCCAGAAGCATGTGAGCTGTTTAACAGGCTACAGTGGCTAGAGACGTGACATCCATACCACGTCATATCCCAGGTACAGTGACATGGTGCAGGAGGTTTACACAGCAGTCTGGCTGATGTCAAGGGTAGAGGCCAGTTTATAGCATGAGGCCTCACTGTGCAGCAGTAATACACTGTCACATTACAGGATGAGAACATGCACAGACATACACAGAAACACACAGTAACATGCCCACACTCACGGGGTCAACAACACTATAACGCACACTCGATAGTGTTGAGGTGAGGACCCCTGCCTATGTGGTAATCACCTTCACAGTACTGTGCACCCACATGATGCGACACAGAGAATGAACATGTACAGGTAGGCAGTAAGGCTGAGATCGACGGCATCAACAGGGTAGTAGATTGCATCACCATGAGGGGTTAGGGATCCTGTCTGTTCTGTATGGCAGCATGCACCCTCACTCCATGCACCAGACAGCCATGCATACATACATACACACACACACACACACACACACTGTGGAGTCCACAAATGTCATTCACATACAGATAGCTGATAGTGATACACACACCACCCCTGCCTATGTCTTGCTTTCTACACTGCAGTATGTATAGATCTCTACAACAGTGTACAGGGATGTGTAACAATTGGAATGTATTCCCCACCATACGTGGCATATATGGTCACACAAGCAAACACACATGGCAGTACTGTGAATCATACACCTGCTATATGATGATACGTCTGACAGACATGCAGCAGTATTGGCCGCATTATGTGTACTGACACTACCTTCGGAAATTGTGCTGCTATATGCACACGGGAGGATGTATGTGTTACAGGTGTCAAGTGATTTACAGTCAGTGACACCCTGACCGCTGTGTAGGTTGTATGTCTTCACCTTCAAGTAACAGTAACATAGCGTACTGTTTGCACATGTTATGGTATGATGGCTTGTGACACACCTGTGAGCTGTCTTCAGCAAACATCCATTTGCAAAGGTGGACCACCACTTTATGTACACACATCCATCCATACCTGATGTGCATCCTACCGTACTGTCAGTATTTCACTATATACAGGTGTCAATAATGGGGCTGCATTGCAACTGCATGTTGTAGTTAGACACGGATGAACTGCATACATCAGCTACTTCACATGCATGGTAGCTGAATGCACACCACTACATGTACATGTGTGTTGGCCCTACATTCCTGTCATGTAGCCATGTTTGTATGCATTGCAATTGGTGGACATGTGTGATGACATACATGACACATGGGCTGTTGTATGATATGATAGTTGTCATGGGTACCTAGTACAGAGGGAATGTTACCTCAGTCAACATTGCTCCCTTATGTACTGTTAGCATTCAACAGCCATGGACCTACCTTCCATGTGCATGCATGTGATTGCTGTAGCCACTTGTCTGTATGGAGGACAGCAAAAGCTATGCTATGTACATATGTGTTTTGTGTGTGTGTGTGTGTGTGTGTGTGTGTGTGTGTGTGTGTGTGTGTGGGCCATGTACATATCCACGGCAATTACACGTATGTCATATCCAAACATGAGTGTTTTTTGGTGTACAGCAACAGTTATCTGTTACAGCTGTATAAGACCCAGGGCCCCTGTTATGTGTAGAGCCGACCTGGTTATGAACAGTGGTATCATTGCATCACATAACACATGATGGAACCCTGTCAGTACATGTGTAGTCTGCACAGTTGCTGTAGACCTATGTACAGTCCACTGGTCATGAGTAACATGGTGTTGTAGTAATGTATGGATGTGTGTTGCTGGTCCACGGACATGGTGATGTCTGAGGGCTACATAGTAGAATGTGACATTTACCACTGTGATCTGCACCTGAGACATCTGTGATGGCTCTTGAGTGTGTACTGGTTAGTACATGTGAGTGGCTTTCATGTACGTGGGGACACTAACACCTGGAGTGGTCTGTCACGGTCTTATCGCCCACATGTCTGTATCATAGGTATACAGTGGTAGTGCTATTGTGCACAACTGTGCCATATGCCAGGTGTTCCTCACTGCAGAGACGTCCGTATTCCCCATTGTTGGATCTGGATTGTCAGCTGTGATTACGAACGCTACACATCTAGCACTGATGACCGGTGTCAGATATATGTAGTGCAGCGTTTGTGCTAACAATGTTCACTATCGACACACTGTGCCCTTCCTTGTTTAGAATCCGTGTGCATACAAGACAGTCCTTCGCTACTATTAAGTGTGTGAGCATGCCCAGTACGCCGTTGTGTAGATAGACACATAGTACATTCCAAACGGACGTTTGCTACTAAGTGTGTGAGCATGCCCAGTGACACCTTGTATTAGTTATGTGCCTCTGTGTATGGGCATGACCATTGAAATCCTGTATAGTGATAGTGGTCGTCCAGGCAACAGATGTCCATACCCCACGTCAGGATGGATTCCTACATTGAACACACTGGTTGACTGTCTTGAAAGGTGTACTGTCTGTGGTGTGTCACATATGTATGTAGTGTGTAATAGTGCTCCGTTGATAGGCATTTGACCCGCTCACACCACTGCCATGTGTTTGTCTCCGTCTGCCTTGGGATAGTAATATGCTTTTAGACTGCTCACACTCCATACAATCCCTATCAGCGTTTGTTCCATTCTTGATGATGTCATCCACCTAGATGCATGCCTGTGGGAGTGCTGTGTTTCAGTAATCTCGGTAGCGCAGTCTGTAACTGCGTAATGCTGTAGTATGCTAAGGTAATTAGGTGTATGTTCTAATCCCAGCCCTGCTAAGTTTGTGTTTCCAGCTGCCTGGGGACAAAGTAATGCTTTTAGACTGCTCACTCTCCATACATTCCCTATCGGCGTCTTTGCTTTGCTGATGATGTCATCCACCTAGAAGTATGCCTCTGGGACTGCTGTGCTTCAGTAATCTCGGTAGGGCATTCTGTAATTGCTTACTGCTATAGTGTGATAAGATAATTAGGTGTATGTTCAAATCCCAGCCCTGCCAAGTGTGTGTGTGTGTTTCCAGCTTCCTGGGGACAGAGTAATGCTTTTAGACTGCTCACTCTCCATACATTCCCTAATGGCATCTTTGCCTTTGTTGATGATGTCATCCACCTAGAAGTATGCCTCTGGGAGTGCGGCGTTTCAGTCATCTCGGTAGCTTGTTCTGTAACTGCATAATGCTGTAGTCTGATAAGGTAGTTTGGTGTATGTTTGAATCCCAGCCCTGTCAAGTGTGTGTGTTTCCAGCTCCCTGGGGACAGTGTAATGCTTTTAGACTGCTCACTCTCCATACATTCCCTATCGGCATTTTTGCCTTTGCTGATGATGTCACCTACCCAGAAGTATGCCTCTGGGAGTGTTGTGTTCCAGTAATCTCAATAGCACATTCTGTAACTGTGTAATGCTGTAGTGTGATAAAGTAGTTAGGTGTATGCTCAAATCCATGCCCTGCCAAGTGTGTGTGTGTTTCCAGCTGCCTGGGAACCAAGTCATGTTTTTAAACTGCTCACTCTCCATACATTCCCTATCGGTGTCTTTGCCTTTGCTGATGATGTCACCCACCTAGAAGTATGCCTCTGGGAGTGCTGTGCTCCAGTAATATCAGTAGCGCATTCTGTAACTGCATAATGCTGTGGTATGATAGAAAAGGCAGGTAGGTGTTCAATTCCAGGTCATGACAGGTGTTTGTGTTTGGCAGACATTTCCTATGTGTTGGTATCTCTCAGTGGCTAGCTCCAGGATGTGTTGAGTGTGTTTTGTTGCATTCCTATATAGTGTCCACAAATGTCATAATCGGCCAAGAGACTGGGCTGTCAACACATACACATACATTTGCCAATAGGTCAGGTGGGTAAATGTCAGCAGCCCTACTCTTACCCTTACTACCATCTGACCCATGTGATGCAACGTAACACACTTGGCTTGATAGTAACACCACTACATAATGCAGGTGGCACATGTGGTTTCCCTTTCATTCTTGTTTACTGCTTTGGTGTCATGTTGTCCGCTGTTGTGATGTAAATTCAACATCTACGTCTGTGTGTGCATATGTGTGTGTGTGTGTGTGTGTGTGTGTGTGTGTGTGTGTGTGTGTGTGTGTGCGTGTGTGTGTGCGTGTGTGTGTGTGTGTGTGTGTGTGTGTGTGTGTGTGTATATATATATATATATATATATATATATATATATATATATATATATATATATATATATATATATATATATATATATATATATATATATATATATATATATATATATATATATATATATATATATATATATATATATATATATATATATATATATATATATATATATATATATATATATATATATATATATATATATATATATATATATATATATATATATATATATATATATATATATATAGACATTAACACTACTGAATGTCTGTGCTGGATGATCTGTACGTGATCACCTCAGCTGCAAGAATATCTGCCATGGCTTAGTAGTAAAGCACTTTGTCTGTAATGTACAGGGTCCCAGGTTCTAGTCTTGTAGAGACTGATTATTTTGTTGATGGGAAGAACAAGGGACATCAAATATGGTGATAGTAAGTCACCTTTAGCCAGTTGTGTGTGGATCTGAGTGACAGTAAGCAGTGGTTATTAATTTGGAGGATCAGTATGGGTCATATGACTATGCATGAGAAGACAATACTATGCAAATGAGGTTGACAATAGTGAATCCCATTTATCCCCAAGGTGTGATGCAGATCCCAAGAGTGTATGTGTGTAGATAGCTGGGTGAAGGACTGGAATATAGGTGAAGGCATAGGAGGAGTTTTAGGCATACTGCATGTACATTGGAGCCCTGTGCCTTGGGATTGCTCCTGCCTTAGCACGCCTAAGCTAGGGGTGTGACTATACCTGCCTGGTGAAATTGGGAAGGACAACAGCAGTAGTGGAGTAGTCAAGGTGAACAGGCTGCACAGACAGGTGATAATTAGCACAATCAGCAGATTACATGGCCAGGCCACCCATGAACACTACGGTAAAGTGACCAGGCACCATACACACAGGTTTTTCCCACACTCTACATCACCGGTGTATACATGCAGGGACATTTCTCGACACAATCCAACCAAATGAGAAGGGCTGCAGCAGGCAACATGGACCAACATGTGCAAGAGGCTCAGGGTGGTGAGGATGTGAATGCTGCCGCACAACCCTTAGTGAGGTGACAGAACACTTTACATACCCAGGATAACCTACCAGGGGCTACATGGGCTGGAGATAATGGAGCACTATGGGGTGGACAGACACCTCCTACAGCAGCTTGGTGAACTGCGCCAGCCACACCTGACACATCAAACAGGCCGAGGGTAATCCATCCCAGTAGATACCAAGGTATGTGTTGGCCTTGGTATACTAGTCACATGTACCTCCCAATGTACAACTGGGGATATCTTGGGGATCTCACAGGCATCTGCTTCCAGAGTATTTCACTAGTTCACAGACGCCATGTCACCATGTGCCAATGAACACGTACATGTCCTTAACACATGTGCTTTGTTGGCCAGCAATATGCGTCTCTCTCCCACCAAATGGCTGACTACCCTAGGGTACTGGGTGCTATAGCCTGCACATACATACAAATCAAAGCACCACCTGGTGAGCGGGGTAGGGCCTACAGTCACTGCAGGGGCATACCCTCCAACAGCTAGGCCATATGCGATGGACAGGGCATTAAACTGAATGTGTGTGCTGTCTGCCCTGGAAGCTATGACAATTCCGATATGTGGCATCTGACACAGCTGTACCACACCTTTGGCAATATGGACATCCCCTACTACAGTCACATAGTGGGGAATGCTGGGTAACCACTGGAGTCGTGGCTGATGACACCCATCAGCAATGCACACACACCTGAACAACAACACCATTCTGAGGCACACGCACATGCAGAACATATCATTGAGCGTGTGTTTGGGATGCTGAGGTCACAGTTCTGGTGTCTGGACACATCCAGTGGAGCCTTACAGTATTCCCCAGCTACATGCACACAAATTGTTATGGTATGTGCTATACTACACAATCTGATCCTGTGGTAACAGTTGCAGCAGGAACAGCATGGGGTAGGGCCACACAGCCCCCCACCAATGAAAAGGCTTGTACAGGCACAGTGTGACTTGGAGGAGGGACTACCTGAGCTGGACCCAGTCGGCGAAAGGAGGCATGCACAGTATGACCTGCCCTTGGCAAGGAGGCAACACATGGCATATGCACTGACACAGTAGGTACCCAGGGAATCTTACCTCTCTGACTCGCACAGACAGTACAAGGGATGCCAAACATGACACTACCTGTGCTCAGCCATGTACAGGAAGTGCACTGTGTGCATCCGACATAGGTGGCCCTCCAGCACCATGCTCAACTCTGGAACACCCCCAAGGTAAGTCAATCAACCTACCAATTGGCAGTTGCATTAGAATGTGTATTTACCTGTAGCTATGGTATGGATGTGAGCATACAAGGGTATTTGGTGGCTGAATGTTCGGGCAGCAGACAGTGCACGTCCATAGTGGCGCTATGACATCTGTATCACAAACCGGGGTCACAATAGTAGCCAGTAGTACATAGGGTGTCCTAACCCACTGCAGGTTATGGGCTGAACATCATGTCTGTCCATACAGCCCACACAAGTCTCATACAGCTGGACAGGTGTAGACTACTACAGGGAAATGCTATACAATGGCCTCTGGAGATGCACAATGGATGACCCCAACCCCCACAAACACACACACAGACTACAGCAGGCCAGGCAGTTGGATGCAGGTTGTGAAGGCTAGGACGTCTGAAACCACTATGCTGGTAATTCAATCTAGGATCCAACGTGCACTGGTATGCATCCAACCAGCAATTTAGGTGGGTACACACACTGGCATGGAGTACCTGGCATATCAGTACAGTAGTTGCAAATGTGTACAACTGTCAGTAGTGCCCCCCTTCCAACGTACACATGTATGAGTCAGGTGTGCCACCCCCGGTGCTGTGTAGGACTGTGGATGCAGTTGAATGTCCCCCCACGCTGTGCAAAAATGTAGCAACAGTCAATGCCACATGAGTGTTAGCTACCCTGCAGATACAGCATGCCACCTGTCGGTGTACAACGCAGGGGTCGGCACCACAGTACTGACTATATGGACATGTGACACATGCGATCCAGTTGACCAGACTGGGCATACTCAAACTCATGACGGTATGACGGTAATGTCAGTCGACAACATGCGTAACAGTCATACTGGGCATGCTCACAAACTGAAACACAAAACAGCCATGTCTATAAACACCAGTGGTCTGGACATATCTGCCAGTACCTTGCTATACTGTTGGATGACTGTGCTGTATGGTATGTGTGTGGTACTGTCTATTGTCTGTATATATGCCATGGTGTATTGGCAATTCACATGAGCTGTGTGCACAGGGTATTTCTACCAACATGTGCAAAGGACGGTTCCTTGTTTTCGTCCAGAACGACGCCTTTGGATACGGAGTGGGTAAGGCATATTCCAGCCAGTGGGAGAATTTGTGCATGGGCTTGCGCATTGTTAAGCACTGCTGACCTCTGGTTACAGTTCCTTATACTTGTTTAGACTCCACATTTCTTTAACAGTGCAATACTCGCATACTGGCAAACAAACAGGCATACACCCGCTTGCTCACTCACTTGCACGTGCACTGACATTGGTGCTTCCATTTGTCACTCATGCTGGGTGGGTGCGATCCCTTGTGATGCCTATTACATCGGACTACATGATTACAGTATTGGGTATGGCTAAACATTAGGCGACGGCAGGCGTTCGACTGTACGGATTCGGCGGCCTGTCCAGTGACGTCATCATATGATATGCGTCTTCCTTATACAACTGTTCCCATCTGGTTGATACATGGGAACCGATACTCTGCAATGCTGACATGTGAATGTGTTTTGGGAAACGAATCTCTCAGCTGGGTCATGCTACCGCATACCTATTGTAGGATTTCCACATTTTAGATTGTACATATTCTAGGTGTAACACCTTTCCCACTTTGCATGGGACAGTCCTTCCTTAGGCATATGTGTCATGCGACAATACTGCAGCCATAGCTAATGTCCTGATTACAGGACAATATTATATTCTATGTGTCTGTAATAGTTGCATGTAATGGTTATAGTATACATGACACGTCTATAAGTTATGTGAAGTATCATAAGCAACCTGACTGCTGCTTGACTAGACTTTGATTTGTGCGACTATGTATATGTCTGTACTATGCATGGCTGTAGGTATGTTCTGACCTGGCACATCTGACATTTCTAGACAGCAGCTCCTACTTTGGCCATTTGGAAAGGTGGCAGCCCTATAGGACCTATATGCAGAGCTGTCACATTTGGCAAAGCAACACATACCCACAGCCAGTAGCATACTGACTACTTCACCGGTTTGCATACGTTAAGGTTATTCTTGTAGCATTATAGTTGCTACTACTGTTTCCTATAACATGTACCTGTTTCAGATACAACAATATCATTTTATGACACCACTACACACAATATATGAACTCTTTTCCTGATATCACAGGCCATGTGCCGTAACATTCATTTTGCAGGACACAACTGCCCAGAGTAGAGTGTCCCTTACAAAGGCGGACAGGTGGTAACCCCACACTATTATACTGTCATCTACCTACAGTGGTCGGCGGAATATGTGCTTTCCATCACTAGCATACGACTGGGGGAGAATGAATACTTGTATCAGGGGCACTGCATAACACCCTGAGGAACACATTTGGATGATTGGTTCTATTAACCTGACACATTGACAGTCACAGGGCATATGTATTCATTCACATTTGTCGAGGTACATGCTGTACATGACTCATACATGTATTCATCAATCATTACGTGTATTCCGTCACCTGTCCACCTAAACATACTAGTTCTGGAAGTGTTTCATTAGGACTGTGTTACATTCTGATTCGTAATCATGGATGTCCATGCTAATCAGGTACAAGGCACTGTTATAGTCACTATGTGTTCCCACAATGGTTTACGGACTATGCAGTAGATGTGCTCTTCAGGTGTGGGAGGTATAGGCATCTGCTATGCCCACATAGGAATATTAATTACTTCCACGAGGCGTGCCTAATACATCTCTGCCAACCAACACTTGCACACATATGCCCATTATGGCATACCCATGATTCCCCTACCTGACACCCCTGTACAGCACTCATGATTCATACTTACTGTGAACGCAGCTGGGGTATGAACACACCCCTACACACTGCCCACTCTCCCAGTCTCGGGACACATATCGTACGTCTTGTTAACCCATGTGTTATCACACTTGCACAACCTACTGTTCCGTGTACAGCTCTATCCTGCTCACCTCAATGACCATAGGCTGCTTGTATAGTGAATTTTTGGTGCCCCGCAAGGGACCCCGTTATCCATGTTTAAAGTTAAGACCTTGCAGATCTCTCCCACTGGTACTTTCCTGCTGGTGGTTTGGAAAGCAGTGGTGTATTTACCTTTATTGCATGTCTGTATGTCTCACCGGCCTAGCTGAGCGGTGTGGGGGTAAACGTTTGTTTATTGGACCTCCCAGTAACATATGCCCAGTCTGAACATATGTTACCCGTAATTGCTTGCTGTACAGTAAACTAGTTATGTACATGTGTATATCTACAATGACATATATATATTTAATTTGTGTATATGTGTATATATCAATAAATTTATGTGTATATATATATATATATATATATATATATATATATATATATATATATATATATATATATATATATATATATATATATATATATATATATATATATATATATATATATATATATATATATATATATATATATATATATATATATATATATATATATATATATATATATATATATATATATATATATATATATATATATATATATATATATATATATATATATATATATATATATATATATATATATATATATATATATATATATATATATATATATATATATATATATATATATATATATATATATATATATATATATATATATATATATATATATATATATATATATAAATACACATCTGTGTGTCCGTTGACCAATACATTTCCTGTAGAAACACACTTACACATGCGTATTGGGTTTTATCTCTGCTTCAGCAGCATACTATTGCCTTAGTCATTATGACACCGACACTTCACTCCTCTTAACTTATAATCGGTATATAGCACGTTATACAGTGGACAGATGTCACACTTTGTTCAAGTATGGAGTACCGCTAAGTGTGTGATACAGTGTCATTTGACCTATTCCTCGTCTACACAGCCTAGTATACCTGCTACTGTATTTGTGTCTGTGCACATTCATATTATTTATGTCAATAAATGGAGTGCATGTGTTACAGAGAATGTACGTCAACATATTGATGTCTGCATATTGTTGTGACTTTTGGCTTTTCCCGGTTAGGGTTTGCCACTGCAGAACTCCGGTCTGCTACTGATTGGCTGATAGACTTTTACATGCATAGTTGCCAGCCCTGATGCACAACCTTCAACGATGGTATGCCCATTCACGCATGTCTCCATGCAGAAGATGCTGTAGCTGAAAATCGCTTCTACGTACTAGCTGACCTACACGGGCCGCTCCATTGGAACCGGCGCAACCAACCCTGGCACACCTGTATCCACAATGACATAGCCATAGTTCCTCCAACCCACCCGTGTTGAGTTTCCACGTGTAACAGCCATTATCCACATGATATCACAGCCATGACACACTTTTACACATTGCCCTCTCCAGACCATTAAGGTCCCTACACACATTTTGTACCACCTCATGTATTATTTACATATACGTGCCTTTCCTGGTGTTATGGATTACGGCCATTTGCAGGTTACATGTGTAGGTGGTCACAACATGTAATGCATTCTGTCTGTGTGTAATTTTGACATAGCAGTTCAACAATATTATGCTCATTGGTATGACCCTGCCTCTGGTGTGAATAGCGGTGCTCTGCTCACTCTTGGGCAGCTTTATCTGACATACACTGCAAGCACTGTATAATACCTTAGTTGCTCTAGATTCCCTTCACAGCCCATGTGTAAGCTTTCTCCTTTCGGCATTATATATATATATATATATATATATATATATATATATATATATATATATATATATTTAATTATTTCTTTTCATGTATTTCTTTATTTTATATCTGTGGATATATATTTATACACACATCTATATAGCTATATATACATATATAAGTTACATCTGAACAAATCAACATACATTTGTTATGCTGGGAGCTGCTTACACATGCGCAGGCGCACTTGCATATCCTTATTGTGAGTTACATATGTTTACTGCCTCATCTTTGTGCTTAGGTGTGCCTTATTCGTTATGACAGTCCCACTTTGATTGATGGAATCCGGTTAATGTCCCCATGCGAAACACACATTCACCTTTACGTGTTTAAATGTTGGCTTTACAGCACAGAGGCATTCATTACACAAGAAAGTGATATGTGCTATAGTCGTACTTGAACCGGGAATGAATTTACATTAGACGGATGCTCTAACCACTACACTATTGGTGTTTTGCTTCATTTATATGTATACCCATGGTTCATAGCTACCCTAACATACTCCTCACCACTTCCCTTACACAGCAGGCATCCATTCTCCTGCTGGGAAAACTGCGGTACTACACATACGACATTCCCTATTCCCTACTGCTCTGGACCCATGCTGCATGTCTAATCACTCCAAGGATATTCAGAACTCCAATGCTTATAGTCCTGGCACATACATGTGTTTGATTGTCAGGGTGTTCATGTGCTGGTCCAGGTTTAGGCTTGTCCGACTGGTGACCAGCACTGCCCTGCACCTGTTCAAATGTCAGATGTAGCACATGGACAGAGTTGGTCCCAATTTTAACATTCTACCTGTGTTTACAGACGCAGGGGTTTGGGCACCTCTGACCACATTATTAGGTCGGCACTACATAATATAGGGTGGGAGGTGGTTCCACTACATAATACAGCATGGGGGGGTGTTTCCACTGGTGTTTCCCTTCACATTTGACTATTTCATTCATTCATATATACGATGAATATTATTCTGGACATCACTTAGGAATTCACTACAGGTATGCAATAGTCCTGTCAACAAATGTGATGGTTGGTGTACATATGTGTACGGACCTCTATGATACACAGGGACTAATTTCAACAGTGACAGGGACAAGGCAATGACAAATTAGGGACAATCACAGACACTTCTACAATATTGGTACTATTAACTTGGAATGTGTTGACAGATTCGGAGACATATGTATTACTACTTATTTTCTTCAGCTAAATGCATCTATTACCCTTAATTCTTGTCATTAGTCATCCTCATTCAACACCTTTCCTCCAAAGGTCCCTAGCTTTGTGAGTGATTCAGAGGCTGGCCAGTTATTGTGTGAATGCTCTGACCATTGGTAGGGTTGCCACATTTTCATATGTACAGGATGGGATATATTCTGAATACACCAGATTGTTTAGGCCAACACATACCCATGGTCAGTGCAGGGTTTAGAACATTCATTATTTTCCTAGTTGAGAACCTATTCCTTTAGCACTTTAGTTGCTTAGTCTGTTTCTTGTACGAATTACGTATTTTATATCCGGACATGACTGCTTTAGGAAGCTTTTACATGCAGTATGGTACATAGTTATTTCCTACAATCACAGGACATTTGCCATTGTATCATTGATGGTCAGGACACACCTACCCAAACAGTGACTGTCCCTCACACAGTGGGTCATGAGGTACCCTGTTTATGTCAGCACCTTAATCACCCTATTTCCAAGTGCCACTATGTGAATGTGTACAATATATTCTGTCGATTATTCATGTGGGGAAACGTGCGTCACGGGCAGGTGTTTGATCCTGGGTAGTCAGTTCTGCATGACCGTCTAGGGCTGGACAGTCTCGTGCACCACTACTGCACATTCAACTTGTGTCCGGATGTCTACAGGACTGGACATCGTGTCCTGATACCTAGTCTGATGTTTACACAGGTTACTTATCCCATGAGGGATATACAAAAATTGAACAAGACCAATACCATCCATTCTTTTGGTTTTACAAAAATGTGATGGGGTTTTACATGCAAGAGATACATAGTTTGCAATCCTGAAACTGCCTAGGGTGACACTGCCTCCTACATATGAGTAGTGGTCATTATGTGTAGTTATGGCTGCGCCAAGCTAGTAGGCTGAGTATGGCTGGATTTGGTAGACGTTCAGGTATGGGGGCGGGTTGTGTGCTGTGGAGGGGATGATGGGTATTCGATTATGCATCCAGGTGTGTTGCACTTGAATGGGCCGGTTCCATCCAGACCATTCTGTGGGTATGTGCCAGTGATGTTTCTGTACATTTGTATCGCACATTTTAATATTCATATGTTTGTGTGATTGTGTTCTGCAGTATGGCCTGTCAGGTAGTATTGCAGATGTGTTCTTTGTGTTTCTTTCTGATTCACCCGCTGCTCCCTCATACACCTCCAGTTCACCTGTTCTGCATCCAACACAGTCTCGCCTTTGTGGATTATACCATTACCCACCCCCCTACACACACACACATATTCCTGACACTCCATCCATGACTTCTTTGGTTGATGGCCCATGACACGGTCAGGGGAACACATTGCATACACTACATATGTCAGGTACCTGTATGGTTGTGTGGACTACCCTGGCATGTTTCACCTTCCACATGCTGTACATCATGCACATAGGTACACGCCCATACTTAACTTTCATGACATGGTTGGTAAACCTGGGTAATACCCGTTCAACTGTGACACATCCTGACAAGTACGGCTTGGACCGCATATGAGCGGATTTTGGCCAACTGCTCTGACCATTGGTAGGGTGCCACCTCTTCATATGTCCAGGATGGGATATATTCCGGACACATATCTGATTTTACAGGACAACACATACCCACGGTCAGCACTACGTATAATACTTTTTCTTTCTGCCTACATGTTGGCTTATTGTTGTAGCAGTTTATATGCTCCTTCTGTTTCATTTTATTGCTTATTCTATTTCTTGTCACATGTGGTATGTTACATATGGACATACCTATTGTTTGTAACTATTACACGTGTTGTAGGATATAATTCTGTCATACGGTCGCTAGATATTTACATTTATCATGGTTTTGGTATGGACACATCTGCCCAACTGTGTACTATCACTCACAATGTGGGACAGCTGGCAACCCTGACCATTGAGCTAGACGTAGCTATTGGCGGCGCGCTAACATGTTGCGTTTCACTTCCACTTGGTATAACTATCTACACTGCATTACAATACGGGCACACGGCTTTCAATGTCATTTGTTCGAGGGATGGAGACTCGATATTCCTTACCATGCATTTGTGTTTGCTTCTTAATTTTGTGTTCGCAAGAACTGTCTTGCATGCTTTGCATACGTTTCTGTATCCACGGACAGTGACAGGTTTGATTACTATTGCAGGCAAATTGTTATATGCAAGCATTTTAGGTTGCACGTCAACAGCTAACATTTCCACACCTCCGTGCGGCACTTTGACACGCCCTATGCACTCGCACTCATTTCCTATGCATGTGGCTGTGGCGGCAGCGCACCTTCATTAATATGCATTTGGTGCTACTGTGCCATCTACACACTGCACGGTCGGCGCAAGCCTAACACCGGCCTTGCGCCGAGCTTCATGAATTCCTGGGACAATGTTTATGGCCTAATTTAATTTCAGCTGGGACTGAGCTTAACTTCTTCTCTACAAGTATCCTGTGTTAAAATATATACCTTTAAACAGTTACATTAATGCATGTACATTTCTTTGCTTTCCAGCGGGGCACACTGTTGATACATTTTTAAGACAAGCAACTTTACAAATATATTTCAACACAAGCATCTATATAAATCAGTTTGATAATTCAATGACATATAATTCTTTATTAAATTCCAGGTGGCTGTGCTGGCATGTGATACACATCCACTGCCTTACTTCTCCTGGCATAGCTGGAATACCTCCTATCATCACACAAGGTAATGGGTATCATGGATGTATAGGTGAAGGCACCTCTGACTAACAATGATCACACCACTGTGTGATTATTATATTGATAATAATAATAATAATAATAATAATAATAATAATAATAATAATAATAATAATAATAATCATCATCATCATCATCATCATCATATGTTTTGAAGGGAGGGTAGGAATACAGACACAATATGACAGTGCATGATTTAAAGTAAGACATTTATGGTGAGATTTCGGAGGGTCAGTGATGAGTTAGGATACGGGAAACAAACTGAAGAAGTAAACAAGGTATGGAAATGGGTCAGGGAGGGAGTACTGCAGACATGCCTCTCAACTGTCTACATTTTGCCTCATAATTTTGGTCTGTTCCTCATAAAATGTTTGATTTTCTAGGAAACCATTTCTAACTGAAATTACTAAATAATGTCAGGCATTGAAATTTCAGACTTGACATCCTTCAGAAAATGCATGCTAACACAAAACTTGTTTTTCTAGCAACTTTATATGTTTATAAGAGCAATATATAATATCTGTCCCAATTTTTGGTCCTTTGTTCTCCCATTATTTTTGACTTAGTCCAGATTTTTTGTGCTAAAAGGTTGAGCAGTGTCACTCTAGACTATGGTAAAGGGTTTTAGAAAAAGATGACAAATGAAGAAATAAAGGTGAACATGATTATACTGAAATGTCAGACAAGCAAATATAGGAAAAGACAAGCTAAACTAGAAGAGGATTAGAGGTGACAGATGCAGAAGGCATAGTACAAGGAGGTTAACTAGATGCTAAAAAGTTGCAAACATAGTAAAGATTATTGAAAGACAGTTGGCAGATAGGCTCTGGAAGAGAAACACTGGTGTTTTAGGTAAAAGGCAGGATAAACAGAGCTGGACAGGTTCAGCAAAGATAGGGAGGTGATAAAGGAATAATGGAATATGCAAAGGAAATGAATGATTTGCTTTATTTTATTTTTCACAAAGGAAACCAAGGAGAGGTCATCACATTTGAGATAGGGTGGGGGGGGGGGGTTGCGCATATACTAGAACAGAAACATGAGTTGGGGAGAAAATAATTGCATTTAGGGAGTATAAAGAACAGGAACCAGATGGGCTGTATCACAGGAAATTTGACCACTCTCATAGCAGAATCTCAGATGGAGATTTTCAACAGATCACTAATCATGACTGAAGTTCCCTCAGACTGGGGACAGTGAGCATATTACCACTATATTAGGAGGGGGCAGTAAGAATAATATGTATTAGTAAGGACACCTTGGTCTAAATGCATAACATGGAAAAGATTGGTTGCTTCTGTATATGACAACAATTTCCAGAACAGGATCCAACATACATTTTTGGATAGAAACAGCTGTCAGTCAAAACCTAACCCAGTTTCATGACTGGGTTTTAGGTTAGTGTGATATAGATATAATCCATTTGGACTTCAATAAGGCACTGCTTGGTCCCACATAGGTGGCTAACTGGAAAACTTAAGGGGTAGAGGATAGGAGCATGGCTACAAATTAGCTTTCTGCATGGCTAAGTCCTAGGGCACAGGACTATGTTGAATGGGATCTTACCAGTAATAAGGAATGGAAACAGTGCAATTGTGTACATAGCATTCCTGCATCAAGTACTCTTTGTTGTGTTTCTTGCAGGCATATCTGGGGGAATAGAAGACATGAATCTTATTTTATTGATGATATAAAAGAAGATAAAGAAGTGATGGATTGAAATAAGAGTCTAGGAAAGGATTTCGAAATGGGTAAAGACAGGCAGAAAGAAGGGATATGGGATTCACTAACGATCAAGGCAAAATATTGCGTTTGCATCATAAAAGCGATAAAGTATTATTTTGGAAAAATGGAAATGATTGCAAAAAAGCAAAAACAAAAAATAATAACAATAATAATAATAATAATAATTTAGGATGCTGATGGTATCAGCACTTCATCAGGCAATATCTAAAATACTGTGTTTTGGAGATCACACAAGCAAATAAGAAATTAACCATGTAGAAAGAGATAAACACCATAAAAGTACATAAGACAGAAGAGAAACACTACAAACTGTTATAGAGGACTTAGTACTCATCTCATCAGACCTCAAATGAAAGATCAAGGATGTAATATATGTGTACATGGCCATGTCATTCAGATAAGAAACTGTCATTCTGAACAGTAAGGACATAGGGAAAATAAGGTGTGTAAATCAGCAGATTGTGAGAATAAGCAATTGCCTGGATCTTTGAAAGCACTTAATTACAGAGAAGGTTATAAGTTGATTGTATCAGTTAAATGAGCTATCAGAATGGGTGTTGGCAGAGGATCCAAAGAAGCATTCAGGAGGGCATGATAAAGTGATCAAAGGCTAAGGATAAGACATAGGAGTACAGCTATTATTCCTGGTCATGAAAATCATAAACAGGATGGGAGAAAAGACACAACACTGCAGCAGTTTTGTGTCCACCTGACATGTAACTGACATAACATTAAGAAGACAGGCACACTTATCTCTCTTCAAATCAAGGGATCAATTGACATACACAGACACATGCCCACTCCAAGTTCACAAAACACATGGTATTTTGGGTTTGTTAGAATTCCATTATTCTTTTAATGGATTTTGCTCATACACCATGTAATTTAGTCCATAACAACAACGTGCTGTGCATTTGAAACACTTACACAGTACGTTAAGGAATGTCATTAAAAGCCTGTGCAATGGGTGAATGGTTTTCATGCAAACTTCCAAGATACTATTTTTTTCTAGAACAGTGCAGAAGTGGTTAAATTGGGTGATTTAAGGATTTTCTATCTCACTTCTGTCAATTGTGTACAAGGATTTATTTATTAGTCTGTTATGGCTGTACAAGCAAGGAAGTGAACTAGTAAATACTTGCATATTAATGAGTTCTTACAAGACTGCTATCATTGTACATGATAAAAGGGAGAATAAAACATTGTTCATCTGTCACAGTCTACTGAAATTTATGTTACAGGTAATTCTGCACCTTTTAGTTAAGTAAGCATGTGTTAGAAGAAATATTATAGCAGATTGCTGGAATCTGTAATGATAATAGGGAATATAAATGCTGAGTCCATAACCATAATCGTTCTGTTCCCTTTGTTCCCTAATAATGAATCGGCTTACTTAATGAGTTTGATGCCAAGTCTATAGTATGCCTGATGAGTGATCAATGAATGGACAAACACTTTATATTTTGTTTTGTGGTTGCTATTTTATTCATCCATTGTTTAAAATCTACATTAGGACTATCTGAAAGCATGACTCATAATTTCTTGGTAAAGGTCTGTATCTAAAGAAGTGTGCAAAATTAGTATTCACTGCTAATATGCTGCAAAAACAGTATTTTGCTATAGACTGTTTCAGTGATGAATTATAATTTGTAACCAGCCAACATGCTATGCTTTATCTTTTGAAAATCTCCAGCTGGGGCATCTACTTCTGTATATAGAATTCTAGATAAAGTCCTGTTTAATGCCATGTGGACTTTGTGAATAATGTTTATTCAGTCTGTAGCTCACTAAAACTTTTAAGTGTGTATTATTCCATTTAGTTAAAAAGTCTATTTGGTGGAAATACTGCTACAAGTTGAAAGGGGTAATACAGAGGTAACATTCATTAGCAAGACTCTACTACTTGTTCAAATTTAAGAAAGTGGTTTAAGAAAGGAATTACAAAAATTACTGAGCTAGAAACCAGTGTGTCTATTATGTCTTAGAGATGAATGACAGTATTAAAAAGCAAAAGAAAAAAAAGTGTTAAGAAAAAAAAGTGTTTTAGATGTATAATGTGTATATTTATATCCAAATGCTCTTAAAATCTGGGAGAGGGTGATTACATATTAGTGAAGTAACTTAACGAGAAGGTGAAGATAATATGTTTCATCTGACAAGTTTTATCAGGTATTATAAAGGCTATCCCCCAGATTCAGCAAGCCCTACACGGTGTGCAGGAGTAGTGCAGGAGCTCCAGCAGGCAATATGTCTGCCGTACTATCCAGAAATAAGCTGTAGGGACATGCACGAGCGCTCCTGCACTAGTCCTGCACGGACTCAGCCCCTGTATGCAAACTACCCCATTTGCAGGAGAAATACATGCAAATGATGTGAATTTGCAATCCATGAAGCTGGAAGCTGGCTGTGCACGACTAGTGTAATCTGCAGAAATGTACTCCTCCAGTAATTGAGTACATTTCTGCAAACTACAAAACGGAGCCATGACAGCTCCAAATAAAGGGTGGATATTATGTAGGAAGCATGCCAATGGCCAAGTATAAGGTCATTGGAATGGAACACAGTTGCAAAAATAAGAAAATCAACTTTTATTTTTTTTTAGCGATTTCAGCTGTTTAAGCATAGGGCAGCGGCGCGCAAACGGGATCGGGCGAAAACTAAGAAGAAAAACCTAAAATAAGCATTCTAACCAGAATCACTATTTTGCTGTTATACTCAATGGCAGGCAGAAGACAACATGGCTAGTGAATAGTGGTTGCTAAGGGGGAGGCTCAGTGTGGGAACTGTAACTATGCATCAGCAGGTAATCCTATGCAAATGATGGGAATAAAACTGAATCCCAGATTTCCCCTGCATGCTAGTCAGCATCAAACAGTGTAAGAGCAGGAATAGCGTGGTGCATGCCTATGAGTTAGCTGACATCATAGTGTGTCAGGCATATTGTAAGCTTATTGGAGCCCTGTGGCTTGGGTTTGCCCTTAGCTTAACAGAGCTAAGCAAGGGGGTGTGTCTGAGACTGCCTAGCACTCTTTACACTGCCTAAGCGGGTGTGCACACCACGCACCGGGTTTTAAAGGAAAAAAAAGTAAACCAAGAAATAGCAGCTCTGTGCACATTTGAGCACTGTGTTTGCGTGGTGTGGCGTGCCCCCAGGTTAAACAGGAATGCAATGGGAAGGGAAAACAGCAGTAGGAAGGTAATCTAGGAAAACTAACATAGCTAGCAGGTGAAATGTATCAGAATCAGCCAATTACACAGGCAGCAGACCAGCCCAGCCCAGAACACTACTATAAACTATGCAAACACCTTTCCCTCTGGTTTTTCCCACATACTCTACACTACTGGTGTATACAAGCGGGGAACTTTTAACAAACAAAAACAACAAAATGATAGGGGTTGCAGCAGCTATCAGAGATCGACATGTGGAAGAGGCTGAAGGTGGTGAGGATGAGAATGCTGTCAACCAACCCACAGTGAGGAGATAGAGAAGGGTGTACAGACCTAGGGTAACCTACCAGGGGCTACATGAGCTGTAGATAGTGGAGTGCTATAGGGTGGACAGGGACCTCGTACAGCAAATTGTTGAACTGTGCCGGCCACGCCTGCCACACAGAACTAACGGAGGGGAACCCATCCCTGTGGATACCAAGGTATGTGTAGGCCTAGGAATACTAGCCACAGGTACCTCCCAAAGCCCAACTGGGGATTTCATGGGGATCTCACAGGTATCAGCATCCAGGGTATTCTATCAGTTCCTGGATGCCATGTCAGCACATGCCGGTGAGCACATATATTTCCTTAACACCCGTGAGGTGTTGGCCAGCAATATGCATGTCTTCCACCAAATAGTAGAATACCCTGAGGTGGTGGGTGCTATAGACTGCACACACATATAAATCAAAGCACCACCCAGTGAGTGGAGTAGGGTCTACATCAACTGCCAGGGATTCCCCTCCAACTGCCAGGTCATGTGTGATGCCCAAAGCATTATAATGAATGTGTATGCTGGCTGCCCTGGAAGCTATCACGATTCCCACATCTGGCATCTGACGCAGCTGTACCAGAGATTTGCCAATGGGGACATCCCTTACTGTCACCTAGTGGGTGATGCTGGTTACACACTGGAGCCGTGGCTGATGACACCCATCAGAAATGCACACACACCCAAACAAGAACTCCATAATGTGGCACACACACAGACCAGAATCATAATAGAGCATGTGTGTGGGATGCTCAAGTCATAGGTCCAGTGCCTGGACACATCCGGTGGAGCCCTGCAGGACCCACCAACCTACATGTGCCCAAAATGTTATCATATGTGTCATGCTACACAATATGATCCTGTGGAAACAGCTGCAGCAGGAACAGCACGGGGCAGGGCCACACAGCCCCCCCCCCCACCAATGCCAAGGCCTGCACAAGCACAGAGTCACTCAGAGGAAGAACAACCTGAGCCTGCCCCAGCAGGCAGATGGAGGCATGCCCAGTATGCCCTAGCCTTGGCAAAGAGGCAACACATAACACATACACTGACACAGTAGGGACCCAGAGAATGACACCTCTCTGTGTCTCGCACAAACAGTAAAAGGGATGCCAAACATGATAATACCTGTGCTCAACCATGTATAGGGAGTTTACTATGTGCATCCAACATAGTCATCCCCAGCACCATCCTCAGTACTGGAACACCCACACGGTAAGTCACTCTCCTTACCAATTACTGATTGGAGTAGTATGTGTTGTTACGTGTATCTGTGGTATGGATGTGAGCATGCAAGGGAATCAGGTGGCTGAATGGAATGCCAGCAGATAGTAGACATATATATTGGCAGCATGAGATGTGTAACAAATACTGGTGTCACCATAGTGGCCAGTAATACACATGGTGACAAAATCCACTGTAGGAAAAGTGCTGGGCCACATATGTGTCCATATGACACACACATGCCAGTCAGGGAGGTTCACAAACCCAACAACAGTCTCAGCCAGCAGGACAGGTGTAGACAAACAGAAACAAAGGCTGTGCCAAGGCCTCTGAATGATGCCTATAGGTAACCCCCCCCCCCAGGCCTACACAGACAGACTACATCAGGTCATGCAGTGGGATGTTAGTTCTGAAGTTTATGAAGTCAGAAATTGATATGTACATCAGTCAAACCTAAGACCTGTAGTACACTGTTATGCCTCTAGTCAGCATGATAGGTCAGAAAATAGAATGAAAGAGTACCTGATATACCAGTACAGTCATAGCAAATGTGTACAAGTGTCAGGTGTGCCCCCCCACCCAATCCTGTATAGCAATGTAGAAACCCTCAGGTGTGCCCCCCATATCCTATGTAGATATGTAGTAAAAGTCAGGTGTGCCCCCCCCATTCCTATGTAGACATGCAGTAACAGTCAGGTGTGCCTCCCCCAATCCTATGTAGAAATGTAGTAACATGTATGTGTAGGTATAATATCAGTGGAACACAGAGGCCCAGAGATGGCAAAGGTAGCAGGATTGATTGTAGGATTTGTACAATATGCAGGTATGTGTGTGTTAGGTTGGTGTGTGTTTCATATTGTGTGAGAGTGGTCAGTATTTATGCATGTTGAGGTATGACCTGGTGGCCATTGCCCACTACTGCTTATGACTGGGCCAAGTACTCACAATTGCGGTGCCAACAACAATTCCCACCAGTATAACATATGCTAGCAGTAAGCCATTGTAAATGTGTGGTGTTAATATGTGTCACCATCTGAAAGATTGACATGGCATGGCTGTTGGGCTAGATATACAAGCAGTACAAAGGGGAAAGTACCCAGACCTACAGTATATAATGTATAACTGTGAAATGGACACACCCTTGGAATTGTACATACAGGTATGCATCACATTATCTGGGCCAGTAGTAGGGAATACCAGTGTCATCTACCCGAACACTTTCAGATCACAAAGATGATAGGACTGATGTACTGGGAAACAGCTGATGTACCTGCACATGCCAGCATAACTGGAATGCCCCATGCATATCTGTGCATCAGATGCAAGTAGTGTCCATAACACACATGCACCCAGCTCACACAAACACCACCCACAGGTACCTCTCTGGTTGTATCCCTGCTGTTAGGAATGGGTACAATATGACCCCCACCTGTATATGGCAATAGCAAAAGAATGCAGCACGCAGTGCAGGTGTCCCATGCAGGTGTGTCCCTAGCTGTAGGTAGCACTCTGCCAGCATCCACACCACCTGATCAATACTGATAGAAAGTATTGGCATGAACACCTAGCACACCTACCCTGTCACCCCAGGGGAATAAACTGTATGGCAGTCTGGGACTGTAGGACTGACAGAATGCAATAGCCTGCCACAGCTGGCCAGCATCACCATCAAATGGCTTACAGGCCTCTGCCAAAGGCCTGTGTCTCACATGTACTGCCAATGCATGTTATGTCATGGACACCCAAATACCAACATAACACACTCCACATAAGCCATATGCAAGGCCATATGGACAAACCACAGTAACATGTCCACCATGTCCCACTGCATGAACTGTGGACCAACACCAAAACACAGCTGTGATGAGGTGAAAACCTTAGGAAAAGTATCAGAGGATGTATGCATAATATATGGAAGAGTATAGAATAATAGAAGGGGGGTGGGAACATGGGCAGCATGGAATGTGCAAGGTCCGACACACAGCCATATGCACACACTATCCCTGGCTGCAAACACAAAAGTGGGTGGCTACAAACCTGTCCATACACCACAATAAGGGTAATGTCCTGAATTATGGCACCTGCCTCTGGGAAACCTGTGTGAATCTATACAGCTGTGAGTTATTGCCACAGCAAGATAAGCCCATACTGTCATGTTGATGGATGTACAAGTATGGAATCCTCTGTCAGCACTGTACCAAGGTACTAAACTGGATACACAGACCCAGCAGCAAGTTTCTGCAGCTCTCCCTTCATAATGGCATAACTTTCCATGAATATTGAGGTGTTTGCCCACAGTACTGGACACAGCTGCATTCACCCTTGTTCCCCAGGACATCACTGTGAACAAGAATGTCCACCTGACAGTATTTGAGGACATAAAACATCACAGTGTATAACAGTACACATGTCTGAATATCTCTGCTAACACCAGTACCATGTAGCAGAAGCAGCACAGACACAATCACCTACAGTACACACTAACCCTTGCACAGTTTGACCCCATATTGCCAAATGATCAACGGATACCCTGCAGAAACAGTTTGCTACCTGTAGATGTACAACACAAAGGTCTGCACTGGAGTACAAACTACCTGGATTGGATCCACACATTCAATAGATAAGGGCATACTGGGCATGCTCACACACTTAAACAAATGAAGCCCATGTCTCAAACAACAGTGAACCATATATATCTGACAATTGCAAATGTTAGTGCATACACTCCTCAGTATGCACCAGTCATGCTTTGCACACACATTGGATAGGAATGCAAAGATATAGTCAAGGACAACACACTATAATATGCCAAATGTAGAAATACACAGATGTGTGGAAGAGAGTGACTGTGATAAAGAGCCATCCATCATGAGGCCTGTCTCACCCAGCACACAATCAAATGGCTACAACCACATGATGTGTAAATGTCACTCACTATAGAAATTAGCCACTGGTATCCATCAGTATTAAAGACTATGTGGTTCAAGTGCTAGCTGTGCAACATGACTGTACAAGGCAGTAGTCATCTAGCAGCTGTATAGACATACATGTGGAATATAACCCTGCATGCACCTGCATGTGCTGTGCCAACCTCTAGATGAATGGGTTACGGCCCATGCGCATACACTGCCCTCCCCATAGCCCTACTATGACAAACCTGCTGATGTCATCCACTTTGAAATACACCTTTGGGAATGGAGTAACTCAGTAATCTATGTGGTGCATCCTAAAACTGTGTAAGGCTATAGGGTGATAAACTAGTTAGGTAGGAGTTTTAATCCCAAACATGACAACTGTGTGTGTGTGTCTCTGTCTGTGTAGGGAGCAATGCTTTTTAAGGCTAGTCACACTCACTACATTTCAAATACCCTACTTTGGCAAGCCTGCTGATGTCATTCACTGTGAAATACACCTTTGGGGAAGGAGCACTCCAGCATTCTCCATGGTGCATCCTATAACAGTGTAATGATGTAGTGTGATATGTAAACCAAAAAGCAACACGATCCTGGCACTCAAAGGAGGTGGAAAATACATTTCTTTACCACAGGATGTTTATTTTGATGCATACCATGTACATTTAACATACACTTTTTAACATATGTATATACCTACTGATTTTTTAATGTATATATGTTTTAATATATATATATATATATATATATATATATATATATATATATATATATTTATATATATATTTACATATTTGATATATATTTGAATTTTATCTGTTGTTGGGGTGCATATGTTATATTAAGTTTAATGCAACAGTTTAGGTGGAATTAGCATATATTTGTCAATACGAATTTTAAATGCACTGTATTTCACTTTAAAGAATGGAATGATTTTAAAGTATTGTTTTTATTGGTTGATTAAATAATTGCATGTGTTATGGGTGGTATAAAAGGAAGATACAGCTTGTTAAATCTGTTTTGCACCTGAGGAAGTATAACAGAAAATGAAAACGCTATTGTGGTGTAATTGTGTTTATGCAATAAAGCTGTTGGTTCCACATTTCGCTGTGGTAAAGAAATGTATTTTCCACCTCCTTTGAGTGCCAGGATTGTGTTGCTTTTGGTTTACTTGTCTCTTTGGGCACTCTTTCATCCATTTTGTTTTGATGTAGTGTGATATAGTACATTGGTAGGGGTTCTATTCCCACACATGGCAAGCGTGCATGTTTGTGTGTGTGTGTCGCTATGTCTGTGTAGGGAGCAATGCTTTTTAGGGTAGTCACACTCACTACAATTCAAATGTCCTACTTTGGCAAGCCTGCTGATGTCATTCACTGTGAAATACACCTTTGGGGAAGAAGTAATTCAGTAAATCTCCATGGCGTGTCCTATAACTGCATAGTGCTGTAGTGTAATCAACAAGTTAGGTAGGAGTTCTAATCCCAGACATGGCAGGTGTGTGTTTGTGTGTGTGTGTGTGTGTGTGTGTGTGTGTGTGTCTGTGTTTGTCATTCGTATCCTGTGTGAAAGTGGTTCTGAGTGTGTAACAACTGGACTCATTGTGGAGTGCCTTTTGCAAATTTCCTCTATGGTGGCCCTATTATATGTCACATTGTCCACCTTATAAGGATAACAGATGTGAAATAGCTGAAAAGCTGGGGTGGCAATCCATACTCCTACATGCAACAGCAAGGCCTGGCGAACAATGTTAGCAACCCTTGTATTGCACAGAGAATACTCTCAACCCATGTCTCATACACAAACACACTTGCCTAGGCAACAACTGCTATGTTGGTAGTACTCTGCATATTGCCCACAGATAGTAACCATGGTGTGATTGCAGTGGATGACAGAGGGCATGGCACCCTGTCCATCAGTAAAATACGCACTTACATGGAGACAGTGTGCCTTCACTATGCTCTCCACTGGACATCTGCAACACCTGTGGTGCCATCAAATGTGACCCACAAAGGACACACCATGCCTTATACACATGCCTGTATGGGCAGATGCCACTGACACCAGGGAATACCTGTATCATGCTATCATTGTAGGTGTAGGTTCAACGTGCTGTCCATTACCTGTTCCCAGCACATGAGGCCAGGACTGGCACATCTGATTATAACAATCTGTGTACACAACATTGGCCAGACACCCCAGGTATAGTTCCACATGTCACTGTACATGCATGTGGGATATGCACACATCCCAAACAGCGTCCATGTCACAGACTAAAGAACACATACATGGCAAGCATCGAACAGCAGTGGCCACACACAATTGTTACACAGGTGACTGGATGGTGAATACAATACCCACCTGTGCGGGTCAATCCAGACACTACACCCCTGAGCCACACTGCAGACCATTGTCATGTGGCCTGATGCCAAGGTATATCCTTCACCTAGCCTTGTATAGCCTTCTGGCACAGTCAACCACTACGCACCCACAAAGCAATGCATGCATGCATGTCAGTACTGGCACCCTGTGTCTGTGTGTGTGTTGTATGATGCTTTTGACCACATTCATACTCACTACAACCCCCATGGGCATACTCAAGCATGCTGTCTGATGTCAGATACCTCTACATACCCTTTGCCCATATAACCTCCGGATAACCCCTGTGGTGCATGTGATACCTAGACAGTACTGTATTGTGGCACACTACTGAGGAGGTATATTCCTGACCTTGCCACGTGCGTCAATGTGTTTGAGTCCCTGAGAGAGTGTGGCTGTGTTGACGCTGACACCTGTCCATGCGGACATGCATGTGTACTACACCTACCGTATCGCTACCATATCACTGTTGCAGATGTCACTCACCATCACATATATGTTTGGAGAACTCTCCAACATGTAAGCTATGTGGCACATCCAATAATTGCATAGACATGTGATAGCAATACATAATCAGTCAGGAGTTTGTTACCCTGTACTGGTAGGTGTGTGACACAAGCATGCTTAGGTTTTACTCTCCCATCCCCTCCCTGACTTATCTTTGCCTATGTCTGCCTCTCATACTCTATCTCTGGTTGATGTGGAGAACTACACCTGCTTTGCTTAGGCAGCAGCATGTGTTTTGTAAGTGATGCTCATGATCAGCTGAAGGCCTGTGCATGAATCACAGCCCTCCTCTAGCTGATTGCATGTGGAACAGCTGTCGTAACATTCCTTTAGCCATTTGCATGGAAACACACTACAATATCTAGGAACATCATGTTGGTGTTGGGCCTTTTCATTCACTGTGAGCAGGACCTAGATCTGGTGTTTGGCAAACAGCATCACAGATGGATTTGGGATTCACCTCTAACAACATACACTGTGGAAACAGGCCATCACATAGGATGGGGGATGTGCCTGACATGACTACAGACTGTAAGTGTTGCTATTCTGCATTTGGAGTAATATTGGTTTAACAGGGTGTGTGTGGATATGGCTGGTCTACGTGTTTTAATACCTGTCATGACAGTGCTATGCTTCTGCGGAAACCCCCATCTGTAGGGTCATTTGCAGACTGGGCAGTGTGTGGTGCCTTTTTTTCTTGTGTTACTCACAGAGCACCTAACTGTGAACTGCAGAAGCATATTGTGAGGATTGCAGTCAGTACATGGTGACAGCCCTGCGAGTTACTGACTTCATATCCCTCATAGGACATATGTCACAACAAACCCTATTAAAACAGTAAATGTATGAGGTTATCACAGCAACATGTCAATATTGGCCCTTTGTTTGAGCCTCCAGCCACAACTCTGTCAACCGTTGTACATATGTCATCCAGTAAGAGGTGCATATGTTCTGTATACCATAATTTATTGACATCATATCTGATAACAAGCCAGTGAGATATCAGACTGCTACACATGTTATGTATAGTAGGGGTTATATTTGAGGACATAACCTGGGCATTCTGTGGTTGTGTGTACAGTACTGAGGTCTGTGTACATATGTTGATTGCTGACAGTGTGTGTATTGTGAATATGTACCTTGGCTTGTGTACAGAGTATGGTAGATGACATTGTTCTTGGTCCTGTTCTATCCAATGTAACATGCTGCTCCATTGTATGTTACCCTATCAGCTTACATGTTTGTAGGGCCAAACACACACAGGTGTTGGACCACACTGTGTAGTGGCCCAGTATATGTAGGGTTAGTGTGTGAGTGGCACATATGAGGATGGTGTTGATCAGATAGTCCATATACTGTAATATTACACTAGCTTAGCATATGTAGCTGTGGCTGTGTTCACATTGGTTGTGGTTATGCACTTTCACACAGGTGTCTGTGACTCTGTGCTGTGACATGCCTGTAGAGCCTGCTATATATGCAGGTACATGTGTATTCCCCCATAAGAAATGCAGGCCAGTGTTGTGGCAGTCGGCCTGTAGCCTGCACAGTGCTTTGTTACATGCCTAGCAGCTTAGTGTACTTATCCAGTGTGATGTTATGTCCAGATACTTTCCAGATGTACTGCTGCCAGGCCACCATAACAGTCATGCATGTCAGACAAAGCAGTGGGATGCTGTACAGATGTATGTCACTAGCTAGTGGGTAGTATGTGGCCATGGCACCTCTGTATCACTAGTTATTATGTGTAGGGACAGACAGGGATGTGTGAATGCATAACCCATGGAGGCAAATGTGTACCAGTATTTACAGGATATACCCATCTACATGGCTGTTAACATCCACATTGTCAGTCTTGGTCCACATGTCTTGCACTAAGGGGGTTTTGTATACCTCTAGACTGACCAGAGTGTGTCAGACTGTTCACATTTATTGGCCATATCTCTGCTGTAGTCCATAGGATCATTACTGTGCTAGCAGTGGTACTGTACTATGATGTCCTTAGGATGTCTGTCAGTAGCCAAAGGTGCACATGTTAAAAGCAGATGTGACCTCCCACACAAAACAGGTCTGTGAAGACAACCCCTATCACAGTAGCAATAGTCTACATATATACCTGCAATACATACCTGACATCCCCTTGCACTAAGAGGTTGGGACTATTGGGACTGAGGTAGGGATCCACTCCATGTTCAGGACATATGGTGAACATATAGGTATATATAATTATCCATATATCTATATAGATATAAACACATATACATATCGACATACATAGATGGATATGTATATGTACATATAAACACTCAGATATATACATATACACAGCAATATATGTCTACACATATACAGATAGAGATGCATATGCACATATACTTATGGATATCTACATATATATTGACAGTAATAAGTATATAAGAGTAGATATGTATGCACATATAGTTATAAATATCTACATATATAAATATATATATATATATATATATATATATATATATATATATAAATATATATAAATAGGCATATCTGTACACATAGGATGTGCATACATATATAGCTATATATACATATATCTATCTATATATTTATCTATATCTATCTATCTATCTATCTATCTATCTATCTATCTATCTATCTATCTATCTATCTATATATATCAGAAAAAATAATACCAATGCGGTCCAAAGGTCTAGGAAAGGCAGAACCATAAATTGTAGAAAAAAGCCAAGTAGACCACCCCAGCTACATAAACGAAAAGGTATAACAGCGCTGATAGCACTAATAGACCAAAAGCGCAAATGACATAATCCACTTCAAATAAAAGCCAAAACTTTTATTTCAGCAAAAATGAAAATGGATAAGTGCTTTCGCATAGGTCCACCTATGCTTCATCAGATCCTTAAAAACAATACACCAAAGGTATCCTTTATAAGAGAACATTGTTAGTGTAAATAAGCAAACATCCATAGGCAATTAAGGCAAACAAAGCCAATTAATTAAATATTCAAATGATGATGACTCAATGCTTCTTGAAATGATTTTAGTACACCTGGCTTCTAGCTCAGGCTTAATACACAATGTAATGTTAAGTCCAGAATGATCATGTGCCTATGTCCTCATATACATATGGCTATAAATCCTGTCTTTTAAACGTTTTATAGTTTTCCCAATATAGAAACAATTACAGTCATTGCAGGTGGCTAAATATACCAGGTTAGATGTATCGCAGGTTGTATGAAATCTAGGTATAAAATCTATATTCAAGCTTGGATGGTGATAAGCTATAGACTTGCTGATAAAACAGCACATCTTACAATTGTTGCAGGGATAAGTACCCAAAGATCCCTGTTCTATCGGTTGTATAAATCTCCCACTACATAATAGTTGCTTCAAATTTTTGTTGTTCCTGTACATAAAGCTTGGGGTGGTGCCTATAAAATCAACTGTGTCTTTATTTACTGTTAGAAGATTGCGTTCAATTATATTTTGCATACATAAATTATCATTGGCAAATTTAGTAATAAAACTCACTTTGTCATTCCTAGTTTTTACACTACCTTGAGTAGTTTTGTTAAATACATTATTTCATATAGTTTTAACATGTGTACTCTTATACCCCCTGTCTATAAAACAGTTTTCCAAGGTATCAGCTTCAGTATTGAGGGCATCATCTTCCTTACAGATTCTTTTCAGTCTGTTAAACTGCCCTCTGACTATATTGGGAAAAACATGTCTTGGATGCATACTGCTATGATCTAGCAGGCTGTTTCACCAGCAGGATTTTTGAAACAAGGTGGTAGTTAGCCATCCTTCCATATCTTTATGGATAGAAACATCCAAGAAATCTACTTTTTTAGTGGAAATTTGTACTGTGAACCTAAAAACTCTGTAGTTGACTCCAGATAGGTGAAAAATTTAGATAAAAGTGAAAATTCACCATACCATATTAAAAGGATATCATCTACAAAGTGTAAGAATTGCTGCATCTCACCCACTGTAGTGTTTGCTAGTCCTCTCCTGTAGTGGCTACCTGCCCAGCGGACTACCCTCCATTGAAGCGCCTCCAGTTAGAGCGGAATACCGGTTCCTCCATGGAACTCTATACAGCACCTTCACTAAGAATTGCTGCATCTCGCCCACTGTAGTGTTTGCTAGTCCTCTCCTGTAGTGGCTACCTGCTCAGCGGACTACCCTCCATTGAAGGGCCTCCAGTTAGAGCGGAATACCGGTTCCTCCATGGAACTCTATACAGCACCTTCACTAAGAATTGCTGCATGTATGTACTTACTAGTGCTGCTATCCATTTACTAATTATTTATTGTACCACTTCTGGTGACATTTTGTCATAGGATAGGGCTCTGCCTCGTGTCCGCCAGTAGCTTGCCACAGTCCTAACTTTCTTTTTTTTCTGCCACTTACCTTTTCTCCTGTGCCGTTTTCTATTACCTTTGTAATATTGGGTAGTAATTACAAACTAAAGCCACTAGATGGCAGCATAAGTCTGTTTTCCTTCCCTATTTGGAATTTCCGTCCATAGAGAAACAATCTCTGCAAACAAACTATCCAATTTCTTGTAATTTACCCCACGCAGTGCTACCTTTCCTTCCCTGAGGCTTTCTCCCTATCTCTGTTTTTCCACACCTATTAAAATTAGATCTATAAAGGAACATATATACCTAACTCAGTTCTTATATTCTATTAGTAGTTTAACATAAAATACCTGTTTTAGATCCTCCTGCCCTCCCTACATTGACCCCTGTATTTTGTGGTAATGCTTACAAATCCACAATTGTTTTAGCACAGTCTGTACTCTCTAAATTTCTTCCAAGTCTCTCTGTTATACCTCTTATACACCCTACTATTTCCTTCTCCCTCTAGGATAGCTTACCTGACCCTAGGAGTAATCCCAAATGAGCTGACTGATTGTTTTTTGCTGGCTTTCCTTCTCCTTTGCTCTACCCGCTCTGTTCACCCTGTGGGCTCACTCCACTCCCCTACCCTACCCTCAATTCCCACCCACCCCAGTGGTCCTACACTTATAGGAAGATAACCCAACCCACTACTTCATCCACCAATAAGAAAGTAAAGTAAAGTAACTCCACCCTGTTAACTCTCTATCTTCAAACCTATCTTTTACCTGCTTCTTAGAACACACCTTCACTTACTATGTATAACCCAAGCATTTCTAAATATAACAGCCTACTCTCCTCCTTCCTACTCCTAAACACTCTTCTCATTTCCTACTCCCTCACCTTCTTCAAAAACAGAAAGTTAACTGTATCCCATCTAACACTAAAACAGACTACTACCCACTTTGAATACACCTCACAACCACAAAGCAACATAACTTCATCATCGCCATACCTCATACCTCACTACGATAGAACAACACATATCAAGTTTCTCCAAAACAAGAAATCTTTTTCAATATGTTCCAAACTTTCCAAACACACATATAGTCACCAACAGCTATTATTCATTTATGGCAACATTCATCCTAATCCAGGCCCAAACCCCTACCACCCCACTATCCCATCAATAAACCAAGCTACTTATATAAATCCTACCACCAGTCCCAATTCGCTCCAGATAGCCTACCTTAATATTCACAGCCTGAATAATAAAATAACCCAACTGCATGCCCTTCTTGACTTATATTCCTTTGATATCCTATGCCTAACTGAAACCTGGCTAAAGGCAGACACCAAGGATAATGACATATTACCACCAGGATATAACATCATTAGACTTGACCATCACATCAAAAAGGGTGGAGGTGTAGCTATACTTTACAAAACTGAACTACTAGTTACCCTACTAGATACCAAACCACCCTCACAAACTAATAGTGAAATCTTAATCACCAAACTACAAACTAATACAAATAAATCCATTTATATCATTTGCTGTTACATCCCACCAGGTAGCAATATTAATACCCTTGAAAACTTACTGAGCTGGCTCTCAGCCTCCTTCCCTCAGGAGACTATACTACTAGGAGACTTTAATATTGATTGGAATTGTTGTATTTCCCAAATACCCACTTCACACATAAACCTCTATGGCTTTAATCAAACCATTACCGTCCCTACATGAATAAACAAAACCAGCTCCAAACAGAGCAGCCTGGACTGGATTCTAGTTAATAGCAACCTTATGACTTATATCATAGGAACACTACCTGATAATATTAGTGACCATCAAATAACTTTCATCAACAGACAAAAAAACCCTGTCTCCAATAATACACAACTCAGATCTACCAGGAACAAAACTAATTTCAAGCAAGCCAACTTTCAATTAGAACTCAAAGCTTGCAATTGGTCTCCCCTAAAATACTTACCTCTTGATGAGGCTGTTTTATACTTTAACAACAAATTCCTCCAAATCCTCAACCACCATGCCCCCACGAGATTAATAAAAAACAAAGCAAAGCCTGCTCCTTGGCTAACCAAAGAAACCAAACAAAAAATGCTACTTAGAAATATGACTTGGGACAAATGGCGATCTACCAAAAACCCAGCTGACCACCAGACCTTTAAACAACTTAGAAACAAAACAAAGAAACTAATATTCCTAGATAAAAAAAAATACTTCTGGAAATTCCAACACACACAACATCAAAAACCTCAGAAATTCTGGGCTGGTATCAACAAACTACTACACCCAGGCAATTCCAAAACACCTACTCCTTCTAACCTCACTCAGACTACATCCAATCTAATTGCTGATACTTTCAACTCATTTTTCTCGGACACTGTTACTTCCCTAGCATCAACCTTATCACCTCAGTCTACTCAAGCACCTCACTCCCTAAACAATAATCCCCCTCTTTCAATCTGCAACCAGTCTTGACAGATCTCATCTATACCTTACTTACGAAACTTAAACTTTGTACCCCCTCAGCTGACCTCATCCCAGCTGAGTACCTACAAATTGCAGCCAAAGCACTTGCCTTTCCTGTCTCCATTTTAATTAATCGAACCATAACTGAAGGCATTATCCCAACCCTCTGGTAGGTCTCTCATATCATTCCACTACATAAGGGTGGTAACTCAAATGAGCTCTCAAACTTCCGTCCCGTAGCTTTACTTTCTCCATTAGCTAAAATCATGGAAAGATGTGCACATAGGCAATTACTTGACCATCTCCTTCAAAACAATCTTCTAGCAGATTGCCAACATGGTTTTAGACCTTATCACAGCACTACTACTGCTCTCTTGTCATTTGCTGACCATATTAATAAAAATCGGAATAACAACTTGCTGTCCTCAGCTCTATTCTTAGACCTCTCTAAGGCCTTTGATATGGTCAACCATACTCTCTTACTAAACATTATTAAATCTTTTGATTTGGACTCTCAGGCTATCCAGTGGTTTAATTCCTACTTAGAAAATAGACAACAAGCAGTGCTATGGGAAAATCACTTATCATCTCTTCTTCCTATCAAAATAGGAGTACCACAAGGCTCAATACTGGGTCCTCTCCTCTTTTCTATTTTTATTAACAACCTAAATAAGTCCCTTCCACAATCCATCTGTATTCAATATGCCGACGACTCAACACTGATATGTTCAGCATCCTCCACAGTTGAGCTTCAGACTACTACACAAAAAGTCTTCACAGCAGCCAAAAACTGGTTCCACCAATATTGCCTCTTACTGAATCCCAAAAAGACTAAATTATTACTTTTTACACCTTCACAAAAGTCATCTTCTTTTACCTTCAATATAACTTCTAACAATGGCACTATAATATCCCCTGACCCTACTACCAAACTTCTTGGTGTCACAATAGACCACAATCTCAACTTTGATTCCCACATTAACTTAACCATCAAGTCAGTCAACAGAAAACTTAGTTCTTTCTATAGGCTTAAACCCTTCCTTACCACTTCAGCCAGAAGCACTATTGCACAAACACACCTGCTCTCTACCCTTCTTTATGCCTCACCAATTTTTACAAACTTATCTAAATCTAATTTCAATAAACTAGCAACAGCATATAACAATATAGCCAGATTTGCAACAGAAGCCCCTTTTTGTACCCATCATTGCTCTAATCTTAAACAACTAGACTGGCTGGAACTACAAAATCAGATAAGACTACAGCAACTAACCATCACCCACAAAATCTTTTGTCAGCCTTCTAATACCACTATACTTAATTCCCTTATTACTCCTTATAAAAACATCTCTTCCTTACACTCTGCCACCAAGCTTCTAGCTGCCTCCTATAAATCCAGCAACAAAGCTGGGGACAGTCTGTTCTCCAGCTGTACTGCACCTATCTGGAACAAGCTTCCAAGTGAACTTACTGCAATCACCTCTTTTCCTACTTTCAAGAACCATCTAAAAACTTTGCTTAATTCCCAATGGCTCTGCCCTTGTACTAACCTTGACTAAACTTTTTTTCTCCTCTACCTTTTCCTAGACTTTCTAATCTTTGCTAGGTTACTAAAGTACTTTTGTTTTTCTATTCTCTATGTATCAATTCCACTGAGATAGACAAAAAAGGCACCTACTGGATTTTCTTGATTATGCTTATGAAATAATTATATACTACTTATGAAATAGTTATATACTACTTTCCAATTGTAAAATATTTCCTTTTGTATAACAAGTGTTCTATATTACTGTCTTTTTGTGGAGCTTTTCTCCCCAGGCCTCTACTGAAAATGGACATGTATCTAGCTAGACTAGCCCGGTCAACAAATGTAAAATAAAATAAAAATAAATATATAATTTCAGATGCGTGCTGAAAAACGCTATTAAAAACATTCTGTGTCTCCCAATATTAAACAACCAAATTTGCGTATGAGTTCACACACGGTGTACCCAAGGCTACTCCCCATAATTGTAAATAAAGGTCTTGATTATACAGGAACACATTATTATTTAGAATCAATTCTAATAAGGTGCAAGAAAAAGTTATCTGGTCATTATCTAAGTGATCCACTTTTCTCATAACTTGTCTAACCGCTTCAATACATAGTCATCAGGGATGGAAGTAAATAAACTTTGTATATCCATCAATACTAATAGACAGTCACATAACTCACCACTTTTTGTATACACATCTTATTCATCTAAAAGCTGGATGGTATCCTTTAAAATAGTTGGAATCTTTAGAAGCATAGGTCCCAGAACTCTTTCAACAAAAATATACATGTTTTCAGTGGCCCAGTCTCTACCAGAGACTATGGGTCTCATGGGTGGATTTTCTAAGGACTTATGTACTTTTGGGAGGCCTTGAATATAGATTTTATACCTAGATTGCATGTGACCTGTGATACATCTAACCTGGCATATTTAGCCACCTGCAATGACTGTAATTGTTTCTATATTGGGAAAACTATAAAGCGTTTAAAAGACATAATTTATAGCCATATGTATGACATCAAAAATCATAATGCGCTAAATGCACTAGCGAAACACATTGTAGATTTTGCTACCCATACATTCAGCTTTAGGGTACTTCAACCTGTACAATTAAATGCTAGAAAGGGTAATAACAATATATTTTTTAGAAAGAATATAATTAAAGTGGATTTTGAGGATGCAGGCACATTATCATCCTGGACTTAACATTGCATTGTGCATTAAGCCTGAGCTAGAAGCCAGGCGTACTAAAAAACATTTCAAGAAGCATTGAGTCATCATCATTTGAATATGTAATTAATTGGCTTTGTTTGCCTTAATTGCCTATGGATGTTTGCTCATTTAAACTAACAATGTTCTCTTATAAAGGATGCCTTTGGTGTATTGTTTTTAAGGATCTGATGAAGCATTGTTGGACCTATGCGAAAGCAATTATCCATTTTCGTTTTTGCTGCAATAAAAGTTTTGGCTTTTATTTGAAGTGGATTATGTCATTTGTGCTTTCGGACTATTAGTGCTATCAGCGCTGTTATACCTTTTCGTTTATGAAGCCGTGGTGGTCTACTTGGCTTTTTTCTACAAGATATATATATATATATATATATATATATATATATATATATATATATATATATAGTTCCCCTTCATAATACCAAATTATTGAATGATCGAAATTCAGTAACTCGAAATTCTAAAGCCAAAAAAAAAAAAAATCCTGAAACCCACAAGCACAACAACAAAAAAACCCAGAGCATACAGAACACATACACTGCACAACACGCACACCATACAACCCACATAACACAAACTACAAGCCCTCCACTACATGTACGCAGGGGGGCAAGCCCCCTGCACTCCCCACTCCCCCTCTACTTATATATTCTAACTCCGAGATTGCACTAATACTAAAAAAAAAAAACACACAGACATTTTAAACTGCCTCGCACACACACAAACACATCACACATACACAGAGTCATCCAGCACTCACACTCATACTCCCACCGCCCTACCCTAACCCACAATCACAACTTACAAAACACACAAATACACTCACCTTCACTTCCATAAAACATCCCAACTCACACACTTCCCATTTCATAGCTGACATGCATAAGCTCAAATTCGAGATATTTGAATTTGTGCTTATGCAGATTCGCGCTTCTGCATTTTTGACTTTACAGTCTCAAGTTACTGAATTTTGAGCATTCAGTAATTCTGGATTGTGAAGGGAAACTATACATATATATATATATATATATATATATATATATATATATATATATATATATATATTGATAGATATATATGTGTGTGTACATACAAAGAGGTGTACTCATGGCCATATATATGTTGCACTATACAGATGTGTATACAGACATATGTATGAATGCACATGTGTATGTACATGTAGACATATATCAACCTATTATATGTATATATCCATATTCCTGTCATGTGTAAACCTCACGGTTGTGTATACCCTCCCAGATGTATCTCTCTGTATGTATCTGCTATGTGTACATTATGGTAAAAAGATATATGTGATGCAACAGTCATATTAATAACAAGTACAATACAATTGTGAAAGTCAAGGCAGTTGTTCAATACTAATCAATATGTGTATTGACAACAGCTGTCTTCACAGTGGTCATGGTGTAGTGATTAAGTGTTGTGACTAAAGTGTACAGGGTCCTGGGTTCAAGACCTGCAAGGGCTGTTCATTTTGTTGCTGGACAGAACAAGGGCTGTCGAATACAGAGTGGTTAAGGCAGTTTTGAGCAGCGTTAAGCTTGTTTGTGTGGTTTTGCATGAAGCTAAGTGGTGCTAAGCTATGGGTAAATGTACAGGTGCTTACACAATGTAGGCTTCACTTACCAGTGCACAAATCAGCTGTTATATTGCAGCAATGTTGATACCTGCTAAGCATGGCTTAGCCCTGGTAATCAGTTCACATCACCCAGTCTGATAACATAGCAGGAAAATGACATCTGTAATAAGTGTATGTAATGCCATGTACACTACATGCACCTATGTGCTGTCATTACAGTAGCAAGGGGTGTGAGTGTCATGTGTGGGACAGAGATGCCTGTACAGCACTGTTATCTGTGTGAATATGTTACATACAGGGGTAGTAGCCCAGGGTATGTGCTGTCACACTGGCATGTAGTGTATCATGGTGGTACTAATGTTGACAGTGCTTACTCAGGCAAGAGTACAGTGCTAAATATAGTACTGACAACAGGCACACCTGCAGGCATAGCTGGACTTCCAGGCCTCCCTGTTGTGTCCCTGGTGTGTGAGATGTGTCACAGTATATAACCCCTACTGGGTAATGATCCGACATATGGGATGTAACTGTAGACTACCGTCTGTACATCACATGTTAGTGAGGGCTTCTGACATGTAGTTATGGCATACATATTGTTGTCAAACATCTATCTGTCAACACATTCATCCTATGGTATAGCTACCTGCCAAGCTGATGACTGTCAGTCTCTGTACAGATGTGCAGATAGCAGGTATCCAATATGTACAAGCAACCTAAGCTTGATTGACACTGACAAGTCTGCCCAGCTGTGTAAGACCTGGTACATATAGGAGATAACACCCTGTACACACCACATGCCATGGGTACCTCCACTACACTACCATAATCAACAGAACATGCTTGGGTACAGGTCTCCATCATAGACGATAACCATGTGTTGTAATGCATGCTGCATACATGTCAACTTGGTCACCTCAGTGGCCATGTGCAGGAGGCACCTGGAGGATTGGCTGATGCATGTTACTCTCACCCTGGGGGTCACTACAGTAGTGTCTGTCAATAGATTGCCTGCTGCCACATGGCAGGTGGCAGGATACCACTCTACACACAACCCCTACACAACCTATCTCTCCCTGGACAATAGTTAGGTACACAGCTATGACCACCTGCAGCAATGCACCCCAGTACTGACATGTGTACATGTGCATGACTGAGTATAGCAGTGTCTGTGTGTTAGCACACCTGTACTTGGGAATTCCATGAGGGCCTTCACAGCCACTGCAACACCCATTGCCATAGACAGTTGTGGCTGCTGCTGTATGGCAGATTACATGTACCCTGTTAAGCTCTTCTCCATACCGACTACACAAGCCTTGCAGTACCAGCACAACTGTGTTGTACAAATGGGTTGATAGGCATGGGATACCCATTGTGTTCTGGCAAGTGTGTGTGCATGTGTGCATGTCCGTATATCTGTAGGGTACAGCATTCCGAGGCCACATACTCCTATTACAATACCCATTGTCACACACTAATACAGATAGTGTTGTTGCTGCCCATAGGTGAGGCATGACAATGCAACACCCTACTATGCGTGTGGCATATGCACTGTTGAGCTATACAATGGGTTGTATTGCAGTCATGGCCAATGTGTGATGGTGGGTATGTCAGAGTGTCATCATGGGTTTCAGGGAGTACAATATCCACTGGGGGATGTGGGTACTGTGTATACTGTCATTACACCAAGGTACACCCGGTATATGTCCCAAGTACCATGTTATGGTTAAGACTGTCACCATCAACCATGCAGGTAACTGATACCACAATCAAGGTCAGTTATGCATATGCTGTGTGCAGCCTACCTGTAACACATTGGACACATGGTCAGGTTAGTTAGCAGTGATAGGCCCAAGTCTCTTGGATGAGTGTCTGGCTGTTATGTGTCTGTTAATGTGTATATGAAGGTATGTAACACTATGTATTGTCCATATACACCCATTACATCCTTATTAGGATACTGTACATGTCTAGGGATGTTCTGCATGTAACATGTAACCTGGAACACACCTCACCCTAAACGCTGTGTGGTGTGTGCAATGAAAGCCACACACTTCAGTATCACTACGTACCTAGGTAGGGGGTCTAGTCCCAGTGTTGCCAAGTAAGAGTGTGCATGTATAAACTAATTTAATGATTTAACTAAGCAGGCAGTAAATTGATATGAAGGGGTTTTAAAGACCATTTAAACTTTAATCAGAAGTGCTTAAATCTGGTAAATGGTAAACACAGAGGGAGGGAGGGATTCAATAACACAACAAGACTCTTAGTTTTAAATTAGTTCTGCTATTATCAGAGTCTGTTCAATGTAAATACCCTTTTGCCCAAACAATATCACAACTATTTATACTGTTCAACTCCTTAACCATGTACAACTTCTGTTATACTGTTAGAATCACTAGTATCAGGTTCTTGTATACGATAAGCTTAATAAGGCTTTAGTGGTATGCCAGTTCTACAATATACCTGTTGTGTGTTAAATTCCATAAGAAATGCTACTACTAGTAATAAGTCTGTTATATATGGAATTCATAGATTTTCATTTCTCACATACATTAAGTTTAAGCGATCAGGCTTACAAACGTATGTTCATTTACATTAGGTCATACTTATTTGACATACTAGTAGATGTAGTATTTACATACGGATGCTGTATGTGCACTGTAGTAGGGATCTAGTTTGATAATCCTTTGGATGAGATTTTTTTTGTATATATGTATAGAATTGTTAGGTTTTTCTTTTGTTTGTTTATGTACTTCTTCGCCTAAGGGGTTCGGGTGGGTAGGCACCGGGGCATGTCAGAAGGAGTATTTTGCTACTTTCTCCTCTACATTCAAACTTTTTGCTGGCACAGATCAGATATGGTTCTCCATCTCCCTTTTTGCCTTTTGCAAGCACAAGGCAGTCTCTTTCCAACACACATTAATTTACTCATATATTATATTAAGTCTCCAAATATATAATGTTTCCTTATACCCTGTTTAGTTTTAACTTACATGAGTTGGGCTGTTGACTCTTGGAATATCAAAGGCTTACAAAATACTGCTAAAAGAAAACTGTTACTCCACCTTGTTTTTAAATCCCAGGCTAGTATCTGTTTCCTCCAGGAAACACACCTATCTAAAAATGAGTGGGAGAATGTAAAAAATAGAAAATGGATCAGGTCTATAATAAGTGCTGGTGATAGCACAAATTCGAAGGGTGTGGCCATTATAATTAAGAAACAATTCCAGGAAGCTATCAATGAATATAAATCTGATATAAACGGCAGATGGTGTTATTTCACCTCTACACTCCCAGACTCCTCCAAACCAATTCTGTTCTTGAACCTATATGGTCCATGCTCTCAACAACAAACTTTTATTTTAGAAATTTATAAAATACTAAACTCATTTCCAAATTACTTATTCATAGTAGGTGGGGACTGGAATGCGGTAATAGATCCTAGCCTAGATCACACCTGCAACTCCTCCTCTTATAACTTCCAAGCTTCTATAGCCTTAGAGGAACTTATCTCAGATTTTAATCTTGTAGACACTATTACTTTTAGTAATATTTCGACCAAAGAAAATTTATATACCTTCTACTCTAATTGTCACAAATCTTGGTCACGTCTAGACTTCCTTCTAATTTCAGACCCCCTATCTAAATTTAAAAATACTTTTAATATTGAACCCAGATTCCTCTCTGATCATGCAAAAATCACTCTCAAAATTAGATTCAACACCCCTGATTTTACCTTTGCTAACTGGACCCTTAACAATAATCTACTAAATAATAAAGATATATTAAATAAAATTAATAACATGTTATTGGTTCTCGACATTAATCTTACAAAGTCCCAAATCCCTCCAGACATCCAATGGGCGGCTTGCAAAGCTGAAATGAGAGGTTTTTTGATTAGCAAAGCTTCCTTTCTTAAAAAACTCAACATTAAAAAAGAAAATATTCTATCCTTAAAACTCTCATCTTTAGAAAAAAGTCAGAGATTATCTCCAGACCCAAAAACTGAAGAACTGATCAATTTGACGCGCAAAGAACTATTTGAACTTCACTCACAGAATTATTCCCTACAGGAACAAAAATTTATAGCAACATATTCTGAATGGGCTCAAATTCCCTCAAGAACTTTGGCAAGAATATTAAAAAATAATAACGGTGCTCCCAGAATATCCACCCTTCATTATCAAGGGAAAATCTACAAATCAGATTCTGAAATAATACATTTATTCTTTGAATTATTTTCAGATATTTATAGTAGCAATAAACGCAATACTCTCAAACCCCAGATGGAGTCTTTTCTTAATTCCATTAATTTCCCCTCTCTTAAATCTAACCAAGTCTCCCTCTTATCTGCTCCGTTCAACATTCAAGAAGTCCAAGACATCATAAACAACCTTAAAACAGGCAAATCTCCAGGCCCTGATGGCTTTACTACTAACTTTTACAAAGCTTTTTGCTCAAAAATCTCCTCCATTCTATTGAAAGTCTTTAACTGTATTATAAAGGAGGGTATTACTGACATACATTGGAACAACTCAAAAACTATCTTACTATTAAAAAATAAACAAGACAAAGCAGACCCACACAATTACAGACCAATTTCGTTAATAAATGTTGACATTAAGATTTTTGCTGTTATTTTAGCTAATAGATTACAAAAGATACTTCCGTCCTTAATTTCCCCTGACCAAGCTGGTTTTATGAGCAATAGACACACATGGGACAATACCCTAACCTTGGATTCCCTAATACAATTTACCAAAAAAGAAAAAAAACAATATACGCCTTAACTTTGGATGCCTCCAAGGCTTTTGACAGAGTCAATTGGGACTTTTTGTTTGCTACCTTGTCCCATTTCAATATACCTAAATCCTTCTCGGATATGATTAGAACACTTTATACAAATTCTCACACATACCTTTACATAAATAAACAGAGATCCAAGCCAATATTGATTACTAATGGAACAAGACAGGGTTGCCCACTTTCACCCTTTCTCTTTAACATTTTTATCGAGCCCTTCTTTTTATATATCACTCAGAATACTCAGCACAATATCCCTAAAATCCTAAATACACATGTTGCACTATCAGCTTTTGCAGATGATCTAAATCTATACTTTCAGTCTCCCAATTCAGACCTACCCAAAATTTTTGATGCCATCAGGAACTTCTACTGCATCAGATTACCTAATTAACAATAAAAAATCACATATTTTCCCAATTAATCCTAATTCCCACAAATCTTTCTATTTCCCTGAGTCCTCTTTCCAAATAACATATAACCTTAAATATCTAGGTATCCATTTTGAACATAACCAAGCTTCCATGCTCCAAAATAATCTACTAAAAACATGGTCCACCATACAGCAAGATCTACAAAGATGGAAACTTATGAATTTAGCTTTCTTGTCCAAAGTAGCAATAGTGAAAATGAATGTCTTACCCAGACTCTTATATCAATTCAATGCTTTGGATATGTTAGTCTCTAATAATCTTTTCTCCAAAATTGACAAAGACCTAGCTAGGTTCATTTGGTTCCCTAAGTCAGTTAGGATCTCTTACTCCAAATTAACCTATCCTAAGGAGAAAGGGGGGCTAGGCCTTCCAAACTTTCAACTGTACTACAAGATTATCTGCTCAAATAGAGTCTGGTCTATTTCAAATTTTAGCAGCAAAAATCATACCCACTCTCCATCCTGGTTAAAAATTTGGTATCACCATATTATCTCTAACAAAATTAATCCTCAGGCTATGCCCTTTCTATCCACTATTTGTATGAACAACTGTAATCTAGCACATTCCCTGAAACATAAAATCAGGCTTTTCCAAAAACTTATTAAAGACATCAAACTGGAAAATATTCTACCCCTTCTCCAACCACTCCATCATAATCCAAACCTCAAAATCAATAATGTAATGCTTGACCTTACTAAATTTCCTCTCATCAAGGATCTCAATGTATGGGACATCCTCAAATATAGGTCTAAAACTCTTCCCGAGCTACGGATAATTCTTGGAACCAATAATAAATACACAGTTATTCTTCGACAACTAAGAGAAATTATACTTGCACAACCTTTCAATCTATCTCCCAACCCTCAGGAAATTAACAAACTAGTCAAAATTATATCTGTAATCTCGAGCACCAAAAAAACAATCTCATCCTCTTACAAAAAAATTGAATACTTTGCTATACAACTCAAACTGTCTCTTCTCCAACTATTGGAATACCGTTGGTTCTCCTATTACAGAGGATCAAAAACTCTCAGCTATAAAATCTACTTTAGAACTCTCCCTTTTTAAGAAACTCTTATACACCCAACTGATGCTAAACAATAATTCCTATTACACTCCTGTAATACTTAATAAATTTAACCCCAACTCATCCCCCTCGTGTACTTGTTGTCCCTATCCGAGAGCGGATCTATTACACATTATGTGGTATTGCAACCACTCTCACAAACTCTAGTGCTCTCTAAAAGTTTGTCTACAAAAAATGGGTTACTACACCTCCACTCTTTCGTGGGAAACAGCCATTCTTCATATTCCTACCTCCAAATTATCTAAACTACAACTCCACATTTTAATTATTCTTTGTTCACTTATTAAACTATACATCACTAATAATTGGATGGATCGCACCAAACTTAGTTGGAAAGGTTTCAAAGAGATGGCTTACAAACACATTTCAGCTCATAAATTCATTATAAAGGGCCCCAAAAAGAGAGCCTATTTTAGTAAATTATGGAAGAAACTTATAGATTTAATTCTTACTGAATAACTTCCCATTCATATATTTAGTGCAACATGTATCCTTATACCTGTTAATTAACGGAGAACCACTGTTAACTCAATTAATATTATTATTTTTTTTTACTACTTCATGCAATACTCCTGTAGAGGAATTGTAGCACATTTTGTTGTAAATATTGTATATAATATTTTTGGTTAAATTGATTACAATGCTCTCCTCGTGTTGTTCCTTTCCTTCTCATATGTACCACTGCTAAACTGTTTGGATACTCATAATATCCTGTAATTATTCAACGTTGCATTTTAATGTGCATAACTGTAATGTTTTTCTTTTTTCTGTATGCATTGTTTCATATTATGGAAAATAAAAGAAATATTTGAAAAAAAAAAAAAGTGTGCATGTATGTGGATGGGTAAACATCAGGTTGCAGATTATACACGTTCCATCAGGTCACCTGTCCATGTGGCACAGGCAATAACTGTTATACAAACCTGTGCCATGTTTTCAACTGTACCCAAGATATGTCACAGCCATGGTGTCACCACAGTGCCATAACCCATTGTGGAATATGACTGCAGACCATCCTTGTGCTGACACATGTACACCTACAACACAAATGGATATCATTATAGAGACCACAATCAACCAGTGTTACTAACAGCTATAATGCATTATTGCTGGATGTCTACACTACCTGATGTATATGCATTACACTTTACTCCTTACAACATGTTACACTGCAGTACTGTGGTACACTGTAGTACAGTCACCGTGTGCTACAAAACCATATTATACTGTCCCTGCATCAATGGTATGGATGACAGGGATGTGACACAGGTATTATCATATGCACAAGGGTGAGTTGTTGGTTTTCCAGAGGCCGAGGGTGGGCCATACATTTGACACCATGTGTGTGGGTGAGGGGTGTAATGAGGTGAACTGGGCATGGTGATGTGGTGTGTGTAGGTATGGGGTTGCCCTAGGTGTGTTTGTATAGTGTGTGGGTATGCATGCACACAGTTCTGCCATGTGGCTGTCCTACACAGGTGTTTATGGACAGCTGCAGACCATACCTGGCAGGGTGTGCAGTTCACTGCCTCTGGCCATGGACATGTCGACTGTGCCTGCCAGGGGTTCCATGGGCACGTCCAGGTACAGGCCTCAATGTGCTGCTCTCACCTGACGAAGACAAATGTCCACTGGAACCAGGTCCCTCCTTGGACTGTCCTGGACCACGTGCTCATGGCCTGCTATGGTGTGGTGTGGACAGCCCTCCTGCAGTGCTGGGGTTAGTACTGCCACTACGGGAGTCCCTTGGTGTCCTAGCATGTCCATGTTGACTGCCAGCTGTTGGCATTGCTGGCCTACGTCCATGTGACCTTCACCGCACTCCCACCACATGTTCAAGCATGGACAGACCACGGTCGATGAGGGCCATCATCTCACCAGGCCATCTATCCATGAACTCAGTTAATGCACGGATGGCACTAGCCAGTACACAGGCATTGTCACTTGCAGATGTGTGAGCAGCCCTCTGCAGCCTGAGGCCCTGTCTGGTGTAATGTTCCATACATGCTTGAGCTGCCATGACAGCCTGAAACATGCGCCTGCTGGTACCAGCTGTGTTGCATCTGCCAGGGGCATGATGACCAGCAGTCCTATCATGAGCACCCTGGGACATCTGCCTATGTTGTGCCCTGCCAGACATCTGGCTATGCCTGCTGTGACCAGACAAAGTAGGCAGTAGGCATAGTTACCACACTTTCCTGTGCACTGCCACCAAATGCCAGCTGTAACTCCACTATGGCCACTGGTGATGGGATATGTATAAGCACTGAAACTGTGTGCGGTGTTGTGGTGGCTAAAAGGGGGATGTGAAATGATGGCACTGTTTTGGCCCCTGACAACCGCACCTGTGCCTCAACAGTACTATCATCATCTTTGGTGTTTATATGGATTGCATGCAGGAGGGACCCTGACCCACCTCGACACCTGTGGGGGAAAACAATAAACGCACTATAAAACCTGTACAGCATTGCATAACAGTACACACACACACACACACACACACACACACACACACACACACACACACACACACACACACACACACACACACACACACCACCTTAATGCCTACCTGTCCGTGACTTTACAGACAGTCCCACATATATTTCCATGCGTTCCCATACTGAATCACACTTGTTAACATACACTCATTGATACCACTCATTAACATATCGGTCCTCTAAATGCCTAGACAAGTGTTCACAATACAAGACCTGCTACTACATTACCCGCCTGACTTGTGTGTAAAGGTTTTAGATGGCCTCAGTGCTGTCATTCAGTGTTCACCCTGTATATGTTCGGAAATTATGAGCATGGCCCCTATATGTGTGGGATCCTATGTTCATTCCATAATATCATGCACTAGAGTATCATGTGTATGTATTGCTCAGTACATGCCAGATATGCTGCTCAATCAGCCTATCATGTGACAACTGCAATATATGGATACACTCCCTGGTGTTGACTAGAAATTCCCCAATGCATCTGTAGTGCTGCATACATGGGTTGTCAATCACCTCTCTGCTGAATGCAATATTAAGGGTATACTTAGTGTCTAACTTCCCTCTCAATGCCTGTTCCATGCTACAGACCTTATTATACTGTCAGCTGTTCTATGATTACATACATGACAAGTATTCCTGGTGCGTAATGTGGCAGTCCATACCCATGAACTGCACGATCCCAAAGTGAGGTACTGCTGCATGAACAACCCCACAATCACACATGTGCATATATGGCCACCCACACAAACACACACATGTACACACGCATCCTACATGCATCAACCTCCCTCCACCTCACCAGAGTGACCCTACAGGCAAACTAACTACCCACCAGGACATACACACACACATACAGGTGAGGTTGCACAATGATAGTGCACACAGTCCTCCTATTACCCATCTGTCAACATGCATAACATATGGTACACAACAGTATGCAGTGCAGCTATAGTCAATCCATGCTAGCAACAGTAAACATGTGTGTGATGCATGTGCTTGTCACTAGGTGATGCCCCTTTCCCTGGATACCACTGCACCCATGTACACAGTATTGCTGTGCACCTGTTTTGCACCCTGCCATGTACTGTGCAGAACAGGTGTGCATCCCATTGCTGAATGTGTAGTACTGTGTCAGTTATGTCAGCTTTAATGCTCACAGCCCCTATGTTTTTCAACACATACCTGGGATGATATGTGGACAGATGTCATTTGTGAATGCCTGATGTCTGATTTACAGCTCTCAACATCAGCGGACCATGTATGACCAATCCAATACTATTACACTGACAACCATCAGAGCATATTGTGGCTATGGGGGGGTGTACACACCCTTATTGATATGACGCACCCTTCCTTGATCTGCCATGGGACCACATCACCACATATCTTAACACTACATGGGTCTGATATGTGACATAAGTCCTGTACTTTCACATGCAGTGTCTTCGGAATGTGTTAGGTGTGCAGATGCTGACCGCGATGCATACAGTCTGTGTGGGCATATGTTTCCACACCCTTATCATGACAGTTTGTTGCACATATTGTTATGTGTACTACAGCAGTCACTACTCCTGGCAAGGGTATACTAGCATGGGCCATCTGCATTTGCCAGTGTATGTTGAGTCTGTCCTACACATGTCCCCCTAATCTGCATGATTGCAAGGTCTACTCACGTGCACATCCCTTGGTGTTCACACACTGCCATCACTATTGCTGTGGGGGTAGGGTTACTGCCACAGTTCCTGAACCTGACTATGTGCAGATCCAGCCATTCTTAGCGTACTTAGGATCCCTGCTGCAGTGCACGGGTGTGTCATGCTGACACCCACCCCCCCACCTTCAGCCTTTTTGCGGATGCTTGACAAGTAAGGCCTACACATGTGTGTCACTTTGCAGTGTCCCATACACTAAACACCATGTTACAGACAAGTCCCAGTTGATAATGTGGGTCACAGTAATACCTTATGCCATAGTGTAACTCTGCAACAGTTGCTTTTATCCTACAGGTATATACACTGGTGTTGCACTGTATATGGGTGTTGTTCCAAACATGTCCCTACTGTAGGCCATGTCTCCCACCATTATGTTACTCCCTGTGGACACATTCTACAATGACAAGATTTTAGTTATCTTGCAGGTGTCTGACATACCCTTCCAATACCCCATCATGGTCACCACTGTAATGCCATGCATTTAATGACAACAATACATGCATATGTACAGCATGCATTCTGCGTAGGTGTGTTAGATGTGTGCATGGAATATACCATAGCCATTACATGCTCGGTGTATTGGCAAGCATCTACATAAACCATGCTCGCCAGCTACAGGCTGCTGCTTTGTTGGTATACAGGAGGGACCTACATGAGAGGGTGAGAGATGCAAAGTCAGTGGCCACACCTGTGCCATTGCTACAGGGTGGGTGCAGCATTACAATACATCAGCAGTACATGTCCACAATACTACCACATATGCACATCTGTTTATCACTACTATGCAGCAACAAACTATATCTATGACATGTCAGATATGCATGATCTACCTGCACAGATGTGAATGTATATGCAACAGTGGTCTACTGATGGGCCCTGTGACCTTATCTGTATGCTCCTCAGTCAGTGTGTGGGTAGCTTCCACCTCCACAAAGGTGTCCTGCAGTTGGTGGCTATGCGGACAGGCAGGTGCCACAAGGCTGTCTAGGAGCTCCTCAGGGAGACAGGATGGATGGCATGCCCCCCCTGTGGTGAGATGATCCCCCTGGACTATAGCAGCATGCCAACGGGCATTGCAAAGCAGGTCAGAACAATGATGCCGAACCTGCTCATAACTGTGGTTGTGCAGTCCGATATCATTGACCCTGTAGAATAGGTTGTTCCACAGGGCGGTCCACTCCTGCTGATCATGGGTGGCCCGGCCAAACAAGACAGGGTAGTGCTGTATGAAGTGGTTCACCACAATGACGTTCTCAGCAGCTGAGTATGATGGAAGCCTTCCCTGGAACATCTTGCCTGAAAGACATAAAGATGGACACAGGTGTGAGCAAGTCATGCAGCAAGGTTACCACAGTTCTTAATACACATCATTGTTACCCCCCACCATATCAGTGACAACAAACTGTACACACAACTCAATAGGTATGGCTAAAGCATACCTACCAGTGAGGCAGATATTGTATTGTACCACACTTTGTGCAATGTGTTTGTAGCCATGTTCCCTGTGTGGACACTATCATTGCTGGTCTGTTACAGACTATTCACCTGCATGCCATTGTCAGGGCCACTATGGTTCCATATATGTCTGTGGTATGCTTGCTATGTGGTTGCTGGACATCTGACTTTCTGTATTATTAGAGTTATCTATGCATGCTGTTGGACATGTTCCGGGATTGTGTAGACTATTACTACTGACATATGTTCTATAACAGTGACACAATAGCATGTATATGTACTATTGGCCAGCAGAACCACCTCTCCAAACTCATCTGCCCGTGTTACCAGACCACATCTCTTGTGTGACCTACCCAGGGGCCTCCTCATGTATTAGTCCAGCAATACCGTCAGGTGGAACTGACACAGGTGATGTTGCCCCCCCCCCGGGGGCACACAGAGACATGATCTTGTCCCCAAGGTCAGGTCCAGGGTCTGTTCCATAACGGGCTCCACAGACACATGTGGGATGTGCTACTTCACCTTGAGGCACCCAGTACACATCACAGGGCCCACATGCTCCTCCTGCCCAGCCTCCAGGCCAGACACCTTTGGGATGTGGACTGCTGTTGTGAGTAGCAGTGGGTGGGAGGCTTGTTCCAATTGTGTCCATATTGGGGCCTATGGGGCATCAACATCACAGACCACACACACCATCCAGGGTGTTTACCCACCACATGTGTCACATACCACCCTGAAGGATGTCCCCTATATCTACCAACCCTGACTACCTCCACAACTATAACTGCCATACTTCCCAATATTGCCATTCCATACTTCACAAACAAGGGCAATGTGATCCCAACAAGGGGTTCACATGTGACATACCCGTCAATGTTGCACACGCTGACAGCTGTAGATATCTGGGTGTATTGCTATGTGTGCTGTTCCCTCACACATAGGGTGCAGCACTGTGGTGGTAATATAGGGGACATGTATTTACATGCATATATGTTTGTGTGTGTGTTTGTATATATGTAGACATGTGCATATAGATATATATCTATATATCTGTAGATATATACGATGTATATATGTGTTTATATATATGTCTACACATGGGTAGCTGTATATTTGTGGACATGCATGTATATATATATATATATATATATATATATATATATATATATATATATATATATATATATATATATGTGTGTGTGTGTGTGTGCGTGTATATATATATATATATATATATATATATATATGTGTGTGTGTGTGTGTGTGTGTGTGTGTGTGTGTGTGTATATATATATATATATATATATATGTGTGTGTGTGTGTGTGTGTGTGTGTGTGTGTGTGTGTGTGTGTGTGTGCGTGTGTGTGTGTGTGTGTGTGTGTACACATAAGCATACCTATATATGGGGTACATTCAGACATCAGGTCCACAATCTCACAACACCTTCCTGCACAGCTGCACTGTTCTGCCTTGCTACAACACAGACAGGTGCCACATATAGACACAGCCTGACATTAGGGGGTATATGTAGGGCCAGATTGCAGGTAGCCATAATACACACCTATGGCATTCCTGCATGCTACAATACAGGTTAACCTGGGTATCCTGCAGGAGGTTGGCTGTGGAACTCACATGTCCATCATTATGGCATTACTTCCACCACCAGCTATTGGCCACAGTAATATACATGCTTCCCATTACGCAACACACACTAGGATGGCTTACATCTTATCAGTCAGTGCTGCTCTGCACAGTTGACGGGTATGGCCCACTACCCACAGGGACAGCTGTTCAGCTGAAAATCATTACAACACCTGATGGCACATATAAATCATTCCACATCATCTATTCCATTATTATGGACCAAGTACTACAGTCATATACATGCATATTTACTTCACATACCTGTTGTGGGAATTATGTCTCTCCTGTATATTTTGCTGGATTTTATTTTTGTGCTTTTCATTCTCTCTCTCTCTCCAGTAAATGGATTGAGCTGCTTTGAATAGATTGCAGCATGGATTTTGTAGGTGATGCACATGATCAGGTAATGGCATCTGCACCAATCAGTGTCCTTAACTTGCTACCTGCATGCTGTGTAGTACTTACAGTTACCACTGTCATGGCAACCAACTACTATAAATCCCTACATCATGTGGGCGTGGTCCCTTTACCTTTCCTGTATGGTGGACATCCTTCCTGTGCGTGGGCAGCAGTGTTACAGACAGCAGGTAGCAATAGCTCTTACAGGACAGCCTGCACACTCAGGCCAGCTGCATATTTGTAGGAGGTTCCAGAACGACAGACAGAGTGTGAGTAGTGTTGTTGTATGCATTGTATAGCACTGGTGTTACAGGGTTTGTGTGTACATACTAGTTTACCTTGGAATTCAGTCTGTCTGCATAGCTCTCAACTGTGAGCCTATCCACTTGATGGCCAGAGGTGTGCCTATTATATTTTGTCTGTCCACCACACAGGTCTTGTGTCAGATATATCACTGGTTGTGTGTGCTATCAGTACATGGCTACACCCGTTTCTGTTTATAATTTCATATTTCTGACTATGGGTATGTTGCAGACTATCCTGTGACACCAGTGACTTGCTTAGTGTATGACAACAGCATTTCACATGTGGGCCTATGTTCCAGCCTCTGTCCTCCACCTACATACTAGGCTTTGTACATATGACTTTCTGTAAAGGGTTGTTATGTAGTGGGCTGTGAGCATGTCATGCTTCCATTCTTGCCATCAGTCCACTGCTGTTGTGTTCCCCCACAACATATTTTGAGGTTCTGTCCATATATATGTGGGCTTCATGTACACAATACATGTGCCCTTATGAACTCCAGAGGCCAGTGTATGTAACAGTGGTATATGGCCCTGTATTATTCAGTCTATGGGGGGATGCACCATAACTAACCTAGGGTGTTACAACATGTGGGGGTATCAGGGGTAAGCTGACTTAAGGTATCTGGATGTACATTACCATACAATGTACCTTAGGTAAATGCAGGCCTACTGCTTCCTGCCATACAGACTGTTCTGTTTGTCAGTGTGATTGTGATGGTGTCAGTTATGCCTTGTTATGTAATGGATACATCCCAGTGTTGTGTCTGGTCCTGGTTATGGGATTTGAAACAATTGGTATTGTATTTCAGGCCTCACCCCCATTAATGGTGCATGTGAACATATATGTTTTTGTTATGTTCTCTTTTATATCTATCGATATGTCTGTATATACCTATATAGATATATATTTCTGCTTGCATATATTTATTGCTGTATATATATATATATATATATATATATATATATATATATATATATGTATATATATATATCCATATATGGAAACACTTTATAACCTCGAATTACTGAAATGTCGAATTTCAGTATCTCGAGACTATAGAGCCGAATGTTTAAAATAGCGAAAGGTCATAATCGCGAACTCAAATATATGTCAAATTCGTGGTTATGACCTTACGCTGCATAATGTCCGGGATTGTGTTTTGAAGGTGCGCGGTGCGTGTGTGGATGTAGGTGTTATGTCAGGTAAGTGTTTTCTAAGGGTTTTGAGTGGGAGTTAGAGTCTATGTGAGTGTGCTGATGTGTTTGATGTGTGTGTGAGGGGTCAGAGAATGTGCATGTGTGAGTTGGCTTTTGTTTTGTGTTTGTGCGATCTCGGAGTTAGTATATATAAGTAGGGGGTGTGGGCGCAGCCCATGGGGGTGCAGGGGCTTGCCCTGCTTATGTGTGTAAGAGTTGTATATGTGTGTAGTTTTGTTTGTTTATGTTGTAATGTGGGTGTTGTGGTGTATGTGTGGTATAGTGTGTGCGGTGTTTTCGGTGTTGTGAATTTTGTGTTTTTTTTGTGTCGGTGTTTTGTGGATTCGGTTTTATAGTCTCGAGATACTGAAATTCGATATTTCAGTATTTCGAGGTTATAAATGAATCCATGTCTGCATATAAATATATATATATATATATATATATATATATATATATATATATATATATATATAAATACATATGGATGTAGACATATATATCTATAGATGTATGCATATGTATGTATATATGTTTTTATATATATCTATCTATATATATATATATATATATATATATATATATATATATATATATATATATATATATATATATATATATATATATATATATATATATATATATATATATATATATATATATATATATATATATATGTACACACACATATATAGATATGTTATATCTGTTTAGATATTAATATATATATATGCACACACACACATACATCTACATGTTTAAATACATTGCCTGTACTGCAGAATGACTGGGCTGGATGATATGTTTGCGAAAACATCAGGATTATGTATATCTGACATGGCTTAGTGGTAAATCATGTTGATTATGGTGTGCATGGTCCAGGATTTGAGGCTTGCACAGGCTGTTAATTTTGTTGCTGGATACAGAGTGTTTAAGGCACTTTTAAGCAGTTGTAAGCAGGTTTGCATGTAGGTAAGCACTGCTAATTGCCTGTTACAGTTTGTTATACTGATTTAGCTTTTCAATTGCTTATCCTGTGTAGGCATTGCTTGCCTCCATGCAAACAAGCTTAAACCTGCTTACTGTTGCTTAAAAGTGCTTACTCCCACTTACCCCCACACTAGTTTCTTTAAAAGAAAAGAAAAAAAGAGTTGATAGGAAAGTGGTGAAAAAGGGGCACAAATAGGGAAAGACAGCAGGGAAAATAGCTAGGGATGTGCAGGAAGGGTGTAGGGAAGGTCCATAGCTGCTCATTTCTTCTACAGCAACAGCTGTGCATATACAATGAATTTGGAGATAGATTTGGACACTCATACCTCTGAGAAAAAGGTGAAGACAACAATAATATGTTGTTAAGCCAATTAGGCCAGATTACATGTGTCCAGGAGACACGTGTGCAAAATGGACAGCTATGTATGGGGCAATATTTTTTTTTGTGAACAGATTGCCCTTTTTTTTTTTTTACAGGTAAGAGTGGGATGTTTAGAAGGGATAGTAGGTATATTTGGGGAGGTGGGTTAGGTAGGTTAACAGACAAGACAAACAAGATACATACAGGGGTGTTATATGACATGTGGGGGGTAAACACCTTGATGGGAAGGGGTATTGGGAAATCAGAAACCCATGAGCCCCCTAGTGGAAACAGTGGGACTGAGGTCCCCACCCATGCGCAGTCACCACTGCACCTTCACAGCCCCAAATGTGGCTGTGCTGGGGGCTGAGTAGGAAAGCCAGGCCAACCCTCTAGTCACAATATGCGGCCCTCAAGCTGGCGTAGCAGATCTCCAAACTGCTGATTGAGCTCACTATGCACCACGTTCCAGACCTGGAGATGGGTGACAGGTTCCTGTCCGTGCCTGCTCCCAGGGGGGCGAGCCCCATCCCCTGAGGTGGTTCCACCCAAAGGTGGTGCAGGACCAATGGACGAGAAGGTCCCGGATTGAGCCCCAGATGTGCTGGTGCCCAGTGCCACGGCCAGCTGAGGTGGGACAGGTGGGTCCATTGGGGCTTTCATTCCCATACTTGCTGTGGTGTTTATGGTTTATCAACATATGTGAGTTAGTAATACTCAACACATTCCAAGATTAGGTATAACAGCATGCATAGATATTCCCATTAACCCAGACATGAGATATGGAACAGTTGCATAGCAAAAGGACCACATGCATATATGGGACCACAGTGGTAATAACAACAGCATGCAGGCAAATTGATAGCACCATGCCACCAATGTTGGAGTATTTCAACATAGCACATGCATAGAAACAGATTTATATAATTATCAAATAATAGTACATATGTCCCAATGTTACAGTGGTGTCATCACTTACCAGTTGAGGTAGGTATTTAGTGTATTATTGGAGATTTGGTGGGGGGGTAGATGTCAGTTAACAACTAGTATATTCCTGTAGTTTGCATTACTTTCCTAGTCAGTGCTGTTATCTGTACCTCACAGGTATTACTACACTACCCTATTGCCTTAGTTTGTACAGTGATATGGCTGTCGACAACTATATACATGGACTGGTTTTACCTGCAGTATACACCTCTTATCTGGTATACCTGTGAAGGAATTCTTTGTTAACACTAACAGTTTCTACACATGCTCCCAGATTCCAGGTTGATGTTATGCACATACCTGTCCATCTCTTTTTGCACAGACTCTGGCCATGTCTTGACCACATGCAGGTGAACTGGGACATATGTAGACTATTGTCCTCTTCAACCTGTAGTGACTCACAACACTCTTGTACAGGATTTCCTAGACAGTTATATTATGTAGCACAGTGTTGGTGACAGTGATCAGTGACACCTTATTATTCAGAGCAACTGCATCACTCACAATGCCATACAATACCAGAGTAAAGAGTACCAGTACAGGGTATCAGGCTTTTATTTCTTGGCACCGTGATTGTATCTGACGGACCTGTGGGAGCAATGCTTGTTAGTGCTACCTGAATGTTGCCACACAAAGTACCAGATTTCACATTAGTATTATGCGCATACATCTCACTCTGTTACTGTACAAACTCTGGTCACAGCTTGACAACATGGAGGTGTAGATGGGACATGCGTGGCTTATTACTCTCATAACATTTTGGGGAGTTGCTAGTGTGACAGGTTTGTTCTTATAGATGTGTGACAATCAGTTGTATTTTCTGTTTGCTGCCTAAACATCTGGGATCATCCTACTAATTTGCCATGGGGACAGGGCGACAGCATATATGGGCCGATATACTGTACATTCTGGACTTATCTGTACAGTTGAGGGGTATGATTCTGTATGCAGCCTACTTCCACTCCCAGGATTCAGACCAGGACTGTGTCTGCTAAAACTAAAACACTGTCCATCACAGTTGTGTGTGCCATATAGATATTGCTATAGAACTCCTATCTGATATCTGTCTTATAATTCTCCTGTGGCTTTATATTCTGACCTTGTATTACAACACTCTTATACAGGATTTCCTAGACAGTTATATTATGTAGCACAGTGTGGGTGACAGTGATGAGTGATACCTTATTATTCAGAACAATTGCATCACTCGCAGTGCCATACAATACCAAAGTAAACAGTACCAGTACAGGGTATCATTCTTTTATTTCTGAGCACAGTGTTCGTATCTGACAGACCTGTGGGAGCAATGTTTGTTAGCACTACCTGAATGTTTCCACACAAAGTACCAGATTCCACATTACTATTATGCACATACATCCCACCCTGTTACTGTACACAATCCGGTCACAACTTAACAACATGGGGGTGTAGATAGGACATACTTGAATTATTACTCCCATAACAGTTTGGGGAGTTGCTAGAGTGACAGGCTTGTTCTTATAGATGTATGACAATCAGTTGTATTTCTTGTTTGCTACCTAGACGTCTGGGATCATCCCACTGATTTCCCAGTGGGACAGAGTGACAGGCAGTAGATACAGGCCAATTTATTGGACATTCTGGACATATCTGTACAGTTGTGGGGTATGAATGTATCCTATCTGTTAGTTAATATGTATGTCAAAGGCTCTTTTATGGAAATTGTATGTCAAAAGTCTGTCCTTAAAACTATGTTTTGTAAAAAAATTGTTCTCTTGGAGCTTTTCTCCCCGGGCCTCCACTGAAAATGGATTTGTAATCCAGATGGACTCTCCCGGTCAACAAATGTAAAATAATTAAAATAAATAAATAAAATAAATTATTCTCTATGCATTCTACTACCACTCCCAGGATTCGAACCATGGCTGTGTGTGCTAAAAATACAACAGTTTACGTCTCAGTTGCATGTGCTATTCAGATTTTGTTGTTGTTCTTTTCACTCTTTTCTTTCTATGTGTTTCTCAGTTGTACTAAATGACCTCTGGGGATTACACCAGTCATATACAGACATTCCTACACATTTTATTTATGTTGCACAGTGTGGGTAACAGTGCTTAATACAACAGTACTATTAAGTGATTGCAAATCTACATTACCATATGATACCAGAGTAAACACATGCAGTCCTGCAATTGGACCTTTATTGTCAGGCTATTATGCTTTTATTTACATACAAACTATATGAGACTCTTCCTGCCATATTCTCTGGTGTATGCAATACTTGCCTTAACAGTACAGGTTTTATACTGGCAATTAACTTACTAATACTTTTAAATTTATTTCCTATGATAGTACATGCAAGAGTATTACTAACCTGCTTCACGTCGCAACCTCTCCAGGTGACATCCATGGGCCTCCTGGTTCGCGGCCTGCTCACTTGCCACTGAGAAGGACATAAGAGGAATATTTAAATATACCTATCCATAATATACATAAGCTGGCAATTATTAAACAGGTAGTGGAGTGATGCTTACACACAGCTGGGACCACCCCTGCTGTCCTAGCCTCTTGGATTCACTGATCCAAGATGTCCTCCTTTCACCGCTTCAGGTTGGCATAGTGATGCTTGACCTGTTCACCAGTTCGAGTTATTCTAGTGGCACTGGTGAGGTCATGGGCGAGAGGGTCCCAGGCTTCCACTTTATATTGGGAACCCTGGCACTGGCCCTGCAGCAGTCTCTGCTCATGGTCTTTGACAAGGAGTCCTGCCATGACTCTGGACTCCTGGATGCCCCAGCGCTGCACCCGAAAGCACACTCCCTTTACCCTTCCTGACATGGTGCCTGCAAGGGGAAGCTACAACTAGTTATGAGATGTATTCCCGACTGTTGGGTTAATTAGGGCCGAATTCCTGCACTTTGCCGTGATTGGATGGTTTTGAAAAGGTTAAGCTATGAGCAAACCTGCTTACCTTAAGTTGGCATTGTTTAAAGGGGTATACCACTGGGTAAATTGAGTTAGCTGGCCTACACATTACTTACACCTACAAGCTGGCCTGTGCAATGCTTAGCATTGCTTAATATTTAATTTGCATTATATTTGCGTTTTGACATTGATTTATTATTCATTACATGTTATATATATGTCTGGTATCTGTGATTCATGTGTACGTACACTATATGGGGTCCTCATGTTTAATAGGGGATTTCAACACTCTATTACAATTACACCTCACATCTGGGCTTACTTCTGTACTCCAGTTCACATATTTATGTTATGTAGTGGGTTATAGAACATATGACTGTATACTGATTCCTTTCACATGTTCAGTTTGATTTTACTACAGTGAGGATTTGTTTGGTGATACCTCATTCTTATGCACTGCTGGGATGGCTTGGTGGTTAACTACAGTGACTATAATGTAGAGGGTCCTGGGTTCAAGACCTGCAAAGCTGCTTATTTTGTTGCTGGACAGAACAGCGGCTATTGGATACAGAGTGATTAAGGCATTTTAAGCACTTGTAAGTGGGTTTGCACAGGTTTGCACAAGGGCAAGCACTGCTAACCTTCTGTTAAAGATGCTTACAGAGAGTTAGCTTCCATATTGCTTACCCTGTGTGCGCATTGCTTACCCCCATGCAAATGGGCTTATACCCACTTACTAGTGCTTACTCCCACTTACTACTGCTTAATAGTGCTTACATTTGCTTACAAGTGCTTACTCCCACTTACCACTGCACTGATTTAGACAGTAACGTCTAATTTGTTTTGGGAAGGCGGAGGATTTGGAAGCTGCATGGAGTTATCATTCATTGACACTTTACCTTCCATTTGTATTCCAGATTCTGGTGTACATATACTATATGGGGCACATGTGATTATCTGTGGACTTTGCAACATTATGACACTGACACCTCACATCTGCATTTAATGCAGTACTCCAGTTCACAACTATATGTTATTTAGTAGGGTATGCAAATAAAAATATTGGTCATAACGTGATTTGACATGGAAAATGGGATATGCTGCAGTGGGACTCAAACCAGAAATGACTGCTTGTAAGGAAGATGCTCTGCCCAATATACTATTGCTCAACTGCTTGATTTGCATATATCTTCCTTTTTATCCTCTTCTGCCATTTAAGCTGCATTAACCATAGCTAAATGATGGGCAAACCCGTGCACCTATGGTTAAATTTAATCTGTTTCATAAAAAAAAAAAAAAAAGGTATCTTTATATTGTCTGCATTTACTATTACTCTTGTACATATGGGGGAATGTTGCTGGGCATATGCAGACACCTATGAGTGGTCTCACTCACTATTTTAGGTATTTTTGCTGTTCTTCATTGCAAGGGCATGTATTTTCTGAGAGCTCTGCTCTCAGATATGCCCCCTGCACTTTTACACACTCAGTGTAAGATTAGGAGCTCAGGCAGTGCACCTTCATTAATATGCATGGCACGCTGCCATCCTGCTCCTTAATTTCTGCTTCTGTGCAGGACTAAGCTAGTCCTGCACTGAAGAATAGTAAATCTGGGGGTATATGATTTGCATGTGTGTAATCTGTTACTTAGGTTAGGCCTACTGGCTGATGTGCATTTAGGGAGGTGATGTATAGTGAAAAGCTTTGAAATGACATGGAAACATGATTTAAATGTATGACCCAAATAATGAGTAGTCAAGACAGTGATAGTTGCTCACCAATGCAGCAAAGAATGAATGAAAACATAAATAGTAGCACATGTACTAAAAATAAAAAGTGGGAACAGACAGTTATCAGCAGTAAGAAATAAAAAAGAAGTAAAGGTATTACAGTTGTAATGTATATGAAAAGTAAAAGGAAAAGTTTATAATATCAAAATACTGGGACGTACAAAATGGATTGCAAACTGTTTCTTGAGCTAAATGTTGTAGCATAGGCTCTATATTACTTGCTAGAACTGTCAGAATGTTGAGTACCCTTCCATCAACAGCTAAGTGTTGAACGTCCTCTTCAACGAACGGCCACATCATCGATTTTTTTCCAAGGGAAAGAAATTGGTTGGCCGTTCTTTGAAATCTGCCCTTTTCCCCACTGTAGTGTGATCTCAGAGTTAGTATATTAAGTTGGGGGGGTGTGGGAGGTTAAACCCCCCATTTCATACTGTTTGTTAAATTGTGTCAGTCATATTTGGACTACCGATTTCTTTCCCATGGAAAGAAATCGATGATGTGGCCGTTTGATGAAGAGGATTTTCAACACTTAGGTTTCGATGGAAAGGTACTCAACATTCTGACATTTCAAGTAAGTAATATAGGTGGACTATCCCAGTAAACAAATATATATCTATACACACACACACACACACACACACACACACACACACACACACACACACACACACACACACACCCCTTTAATTTTATATATATAATACACACACACACACACACACACACACACCTTTAATTTTAGATATATATATATATATATATATATATATTAAATGACCAATGAGTAGCATACCCTGTGGTATAACTATTATACAAAATGTCATTAGGATACAAGGGTTGAACTTTATGCAGTCATACATAGTTTATATTATCTTTTATATATTTTGTGAAGGTAATGAGCTTTAAGAATATGTTTATATTCTTGAAGGGTGCTTATTTTTCTAATTTCATGAGGGAGCTTGTCGCAGTTGCCCAGAAGGTACATTCTAGTTGCATTATTTCTTTCTGTTTGCATAAACTAGGGATGAGGGAAAAGGGTTTAGGTTTGCTGATCTGAGATTTCTAATAGGTTCATACAATGTGAAAATATCAGAGAAAAGCATTCACTTCTGTGCAGCATATTAAATACAAAAGTAAGTGAATTAAAAGCATGTTCTCAAAGCATAACCAGTTTAGTTTTCATAACACAATATAATAATGGGTTGCGAGATTTATCAGAAATGTACCAACCCTGTTGTAGTGGTGTATTCTGCATTTGTCAGCAGCACTTTTGATGTAATTCTAAATACTACAATAAAGACACTTGGAAAGAGTTGAGCATATGATAGCAATTGTCTGAGGTAAGGATTTTTTTTCACAATATAAATGTTTATTGTTTCATATATTGACACTATTTAATATACTCACCATCTAACAAATAGACATTACATCAATTCCATTTTCTAAATTTTAGAATGTAAGTCAAGTGTGTTAAATGACATTGCTTAAAACAAAATACCCCGGTATTGATTTTGCATCAGTCAAGTCAATATCAGTGATAACACCACCAGTTCTTTCTCTTATTACTTTCCAGATGCTATTGGCATGTCCAAGATAAGACAATTTTCGGTCTATATAATATAAAGAATTATTTCTTAATTTTAGTATTCTAAGATCTTATATATATAGAAATGATCACTGTTCTGATCAAGTACTAAGGCTTTGCCAAGTACACAAGAAACAGTTTTTTCCCCGTGGTTCCACTTTCATCCTGAATTTATAGATCATTCCACTTAATTTGACTTCCTTATCATATGGCAAGGATCTCCTTGTTGCACATTTCATGTTGTACAACACCCTCTCCCAAAACTGTTTTATTTCACTCCATTGCCATACTACGTGTATATAATTAGTATAGACAGGACCATATCACCAGCAACTAGATCTATTAGGGGAATACATTTTATGTATGGAAAGTTTCATGTAAATAAATAGCATAAGACAGGGGATGTTATTATCCACGTAGAAGTTCACAATTTATCCCCACTCCACATCCAGAAAAGTGTAGAGATGAAGTTATCAGGCTCTAGATTGCATTGCATCAGTGGAAATTCCTTAAGATTCCAAGAGCAGGCTAAGTTATTTCTTACACTTATTTCACTGAATTGCACTTCTGAAACACTTATACTTGTGCTATACAGTTGAATGATCTACTATATTTTTGCACTGTTATGAAGCTTTTTTTATTGTTTCACTGCATTTATGTACGGTTCTAAACTGTTTTAACATTACTTAACTGTAAACTGCTTTTTCATACTGAGAGTTGTATTTTCGGTTTGTGAGTGCTCTATCCGAACTTTTCTGTGCATTTTTGTCTGTTAAAAGCATTCTTGAGTCTGCTCCTTGATCTGTTTAAAACTTTCATTTAGTGGATACAGCTAGGAACTGTAATTTTTTCCCACCTACCCACCCTAGTGTTGTGTGTTCTTATACTTGGTGGCCTTGCAGTTGCCCGTCCATACTGTATATTTGATCTGTGACACTCCTCCCAGTCCAGTGTCATTAGTTCACTCAATCTAATAGAGAACATTTGTGAAGGCCAACCCACTCAGATTCTTAACATTGAATTAACTTCTGTTCCAGCTTTCTCCATTTCCACTTTTTACTGGAAAAAAAATTCTAAGCTTGCTTCTCCCCTTTCCTGTGGCAGGTCAGATATGGATTTGCTATGTCCAGGACTGTTTGTGAGCTCCTAAGCCCCCCCCCCCACTTAACTGGGGTTAAACTATTCCTGGCATCATAAAGTCTATTCTTCAAAATTTCCCTTGCAACTAGCCAGCTTTTTAGTTTCAGCACTCATCTGTTTCTTTGATCTCAGCACTTGTTCAGAACTCATTGTAAGCACCAAATAAGTTACAAATTACTACAGCACTCAACTTTCCTCACTTGTCTAGAGGAAAACAGTTTTTAGCACTTAATAAATAAGCACCTATTCAGGCATGTCCAAAGGTCAGCTCCCAGTGTTTTCTCCTGTCTACCTGATGAATCTGGGCATCTTGGGACAATGCAGCAATTGCCTCATGTACACAAACAACCCTCTCCTCCTACCACCCAACACTACAACCTGTGAGAGATGCACTTATATAGCCAAACTGGAAGCAAAGCTCTCTTTACCAAAGACTGGCCTAGACAGTCAAGAAGAGAAGCTAACCACTTGCACCCCACCACACTCATCACATATTCCCTCAAAACCTACACCACCAAAACACACACACAGAACCACAAAACATACACCTACATTTGCAGAGGCTCTCAGTACTAATCTGCCCAAACAACAGAGACCTCCAAAGCAGAAATGCAGGCAACCTCCACCCCCCAACACAACCCAAATGACACATAGCCCACATACTCAGTGTGCCACTCAACTACAGCCCATAAGGCATAACGTACCCAACACTCTAGTCATAGGTGACTCTATGGTCAGGCACACTGATGTTCCACTCACCAGGCTAAACAAGGAAAAAGTTACTGTCAGCTGCCTGTCAGGTGCCAGGATCCGCCACATAACACATGCACTCAGGTCACTCCACAACAAGTACAAATATGACTCTGTCATTGTCCATGTTGGTGTGAATGACCTGAGACGTACCTCCCTGAACTACATGAAAAGAGACATGGAGGAGCTCTCTGATCTTGTAGCCCAGGCCGGTATGACCCTAGCCCTGAGTAGCATCCTGCCATCACCCAGAATGACACCACAGTACAAGGACAAAATTATTGACTTTATCAATTGGCTAAGCTTCTGGTGTCATTCTTAGGGAATCCAGTATCTGTCTGCCTGGGATGACATGATCGACAGACCATATTGCTTTGGGAGAGATGGCCTGCGCCTGTCGCCCTTGGGATTCCGGATACTGGCAAAGGCTCTTGCCACCCCTATAGTGCCATTTTTAGGCAAGGTTCGAATGACAAATTTACCACCGTAATAGGTAGAAGCAAGCAAAATCTGAGGGTAATGCTACTCAATGCTAGAAGTCTAAACCTCAAAATGCACTCACTCGAGGCACTCCTTAAAATGGAGAACATTGACATCTGTGCAGTGACAGAGACCTGGTTCAAGGCTCCAGAGAGCACCCCAGCATTACCAGGCTATAATTTATACCACACCTTTCGGCCACCAAACCTGGACCGAGACACTAAAGGTGGAGGCATGTCCATATTCATTAAGGATATACACACCTCCAGGCTAGTTGCTCAGCATAATGCATCTGAGATTATCCAAGTTCAACTAACTCTGGGCAAAACTGCAATCCAGATTGTAGCTTGCTACAGACCCCCCACCATGCCCCAGGATTCCCACTCCTCTTTTCTTGATACACTGGAAAATATTAAGGTACAACCCAACACTCTAATAATGGGTGATTTCAACAATCCTACCATTGTCTGGGAAAACTACTCATGTACCAACTCTTTTGCTCAATGTTTTCTGGAAATCATCAATTCCAATGCTTTGGATCAACTTATCCACACCCCCACCAGAGGTAGCAATATCCTAGACCTGGTCATCACCAAAATGGTTCCACACCAGAGGTCAGCTCCTCGTTGTCAGATCCGACCACAAGCTAATCACCCTAGGCATCCACATCCCGTTCCCACCCCCCATTAGAAAAACAACCGTAAAAAAATTCTCCAAAACCAACTTCACTCTTCTTAAGACAGAAGTGGCAAACTTCATGACACCCATGCAGATGGACAATAGAGGTACGACTGCTGAATCCTACAAAAATGCACTTTATAAGCACTTACACGAGTGCATGGATCGTGCTATCTCTAACAGAACCAAGATGTTATCCTCCAAAAAAAGGAAGCCAATTTGGTGCTCTTCTGCCATAAACAAACTCTACAACAGAAGAAAGAAACTGTTGCAAAAAAAGAGTAAAATCCCACGATTGGAGGAACTCCCTGGTCAGCCTCAGTAAGAAGCTGAGATCCCTCATAAAATCCTCCAAAGCTAGTTATGAAAACAAAATTGCCACTGATTCTAAAAACAACCATAAATCATTCTATAGCTATGTCAAAAAATCTCAATGGCAACACTCAGATCTGCTCTGAGTTACAGCACAATAACACTTAATATACAGAACCAACTGATATTGCCAACATCCTGGCAGATAGGTTCAGTGCTAACTTTACCCACCTCTCACCCCCTAAAGGGCCCATCTTTATACCGGAAGAATGCAAAGTTCCTGTAGTCATGGCTGCACAGGTAAAAACTTCACTCTCCAAAGCCAAGAACACAGCATCCATGGGACCTGACAACATCCCAGGCTACCTTCTACATGAACTACAGAATGAACTGGCACCCCACCTAAGTACCATGTTCAATCATAGCCTCACCTCAGGCTTTGTGCCCATTGAATGGCACACCGTGACAGTTATCCCACTCCACAAAGGGGGGGGGGGCCACAACAGACCCTGGGAACTACCGCCCCATTAGCCTGACGAGCCTCGTCTGCAAGGCCATGGAACATATCATCATGGAACTCATAAACAAAGACATTGGAGATCTTCAAACCCTGGACCCTACACAGTTTGGGTTTGGGCAGATCATGCCTCCTAAACCTGATAGACTTCTTTGAAGTAGTCACCAAAGCCATAGATGAGGGTAAGGTGGTTCACACAGCCTATCTAGATCTCACCAAGGCGTTCAACACCATCCCCCAATCTGGAATTATCGATAAACTCACTAAATTAGGTATAAATCCCTATGTCACAAGATGGGTTGCCAACTGGCTTACTGAAAGAACTCACACTGTGAAAGTAGCAGACTCCAAATCAGACTTCAGACCAGTGACAAGTGGAGTACCACAGGGTTCAGTCCTGGGTCCTCTCCTGTCTGGTATCTACATCTCTGAAGTACAAGCTAACACAGAAGGTCTTTGACTAACTAAATTCACAGATGACTGCAAACTAGGAGCCATAACTGAAACTCCTAACAATGTGGACATCCTATAAAAAAACCTCACTGAGACAGATGCCTAGTGTCAAAGACATGGTCTCAAGCTCAATGCCAAAAAGTGCATTGTCACCCCCTTTGGTAAAAATTCTGTACCCATGAACTACCACATAGGTGGTAGTCTAATTAACACTGAAAGTGTGATAAGAGACCTTGGGACACAGGTGGACAGTAGTCTCTCCTTTGATAATCACATCGCCAAAGTGGTCAGGAAATCCTTCTACATGGCACACCTGATCACAAAAGGTTTCTCATCCAGAAGAAAAGAGGTCATTGTTCCCCTCTACTCATCACTCATTAGACCCATTATAGAGAACAATGCCCCTTTTGAAATGTACCTCACAAGACATCTACAACAACTGGAAAGGCAGCAAAAATACCTCACAAAGAGGATTACTGGTCTCAAACAGATGCCTTACGCAGACCGTCTCAAACAACTCCAGCTTTACTCCGTCGCATATTGCCTACTCAGAGGCGATCTCTGCCTAGCATACAAAGCTATGTCAAACCCAGAGCTGTTGGACATGCCCCACTTAAAGAAATCCCAATCCCTCTGAGCTACAAGCTCTAGGGACCTAAACATTGTCACCACAATAAACAAAACATGCCAGAGGGATAGATTCCTGTCCCAGAGACTTCCCATACTCTGGAACGGACTACTTATCTATGTCAAACAGAGCTCCTCATTAGCACTCTTCAAGAAAAATCTTGATGATTGGATGGGTAATAGGAAATTCACCCCAGGGATCACTTCTGTGGTTCTGCTTGACAGGGGCACAGGAAAATCATTTTCTTGGGTGGCGAAAGCCAGGGTACATTTTTGGCTAGGCTTGTATAGGCCCTAGGGCCAATAGCCTAGTACCTACCTATGAACCTATGAACCTATGAACTTTTGCAGTGGGATTTTGTTGCATGAACATAACAATCTTGTAAATGTGTCTGATTATAGGAATGATGGAAGACCTACTCAGTTTTGTATCTTTTGCTCTGTTTTGAATCCATGTAGCCCATAGTTGAATACTTTTTCTTACATATGATCTAAGTTGTAAGTATTGCCTCCAGAGAATATTCTGTATGCAACTGTTACTATTATCTGGAGGGATTTGATGACAGCCTCTTTATCAACCTACATATCCATAACATGAGATATATCCCTTCCTTTCCAATTTTGTCTGACTCTCTTAGAAATTGCAGTTTTGGGGTTAGTCCAAATTTTGGTTGCTAGGCATAACATTTTCTTTGACTGTCTTGTCATCTGATTAATACAAATCTCTGCTCAAACCAATCCTCTTGTCCACATAGGTCTTATATTTTGTTAAATGTAGTCTTGCAGTAACACAGAAATCTCCATGTCATATGATAAAGGATGTTCATGTTCCCTGTCCTGCAAATAGTATTTGTCCTATCATGGCTACCCTGTACTCATAAAGATTTGGGTCTTCCCATCCTCCTTGCTGAATTGCCTTATTCACCTTATTCCTAGATACCCTAAGGTTTTCCCTGCTAAAGATAATCATTATAGCCTGGGACCATATTACATGTGGGAGATGTCTCATAACGAACAGAATTTTTTAGAAAGAACAACATTTTAGCCACCTTTGTCCTTGACAAAACAGGAAGATATTGATGTCCCCAAGAGCTAATTTGATGAGTGATATATTGCACTAATGATTTTATATTCAGGTATACTATCTTTCCCATATCGGAGGATAAATAAATTCCTATGTAACTAAAAATAGTGTGTCACTCTTTTCAGACAGCTTTGCCACATACGTAATTATGGTTGAGTATAATATGTTAATGGAAATATAACTGACCTAGCATCATTAACTTGCTTCCCAGATTAGTTTTGAATTGTTTTATTTGCTCAAGGACAGTGAATGTGCGTTTGTATGTTAACTGGCCAAATCACAGAGTTGTCTGAAAACCTTTTTGTAAATTCGTATTTGTTTTGTGAAATACATAGGCTGTTTCTTAGAAAAAAATATTATGCAAATCTCTATCCAGTGCATTTATGTTTAAAATCAAAAATATTTTGACAAAGGAACAGCCTTTTCTAGAGACCCTATGCTATTTTACTGGTTCTGACAGAAAAACATTATTATCTTCTCTGTCTTCGTTTAGAATAAACAAATCCACATTTTACAATAAACAGCTCTGAGAAGCCATAATGTAATAAGACCCCCAACATAAAATTACAATTTACTGCATCAAAATCTTTAGAAAAATCTATCAAAGCCTCAAATGCTAACTTTGCCCATGTTTGTATGTTCAGCCACAGATTGACCAATCCTGATCCTCCCACTCTGTCTTTAATAAAACCATGGTGATTAGAAGGTATAACATCCTTTATTTGTATTTCCAGTAAATTAGATAAAAGTTTTTCCTAATTTTCTTGTCTCTATTCAATAATGATATTGGTCTGTATTTGGTAGTAGAATAATTTTTGCCTCTAAAAGTTTACTATTAAATCTTCCCATTGTCTCAGCTTCTATAATTAAAGAGTGGATCATTCAAACTCTGTTGGTATAACTTTTTAAATTCAGCATTTAATGCATCTAGTCTCAGAGTTTTGTCTGTGACTAGAGATCAAATGGATCTTCTAATCTGATCCTATAAATGGGTTTGGATAGTTTATTTTTGAATGATGCAGAATTGGTGTTCAAGTTTAGTAACCTGATATACCGAGACTGGAGAGACACATCCTACTTTTGTTGTGTAATGGGAGCTACAACTCAGCTACAAATAACATTGATTTTTGATATATCTGTTGTGATACCCCCTTCAGGAGTATGCATTTGTTAAAATCTCAGTTTCCTCACTTTCTCAGCATCTCTTAGCAATGACTTTGTATGATTTAATACCTTTAGCCCAAAATGTATAGTCTATAACATTTCCATTTGTCATGAATATGGCTTATCCGTAGAATGTTATACTCCTTTTTCAATGTATAGGTCTTGAATGTCAATTTATTCTGCTGCCTACTAGGCTTGAGTTTTTTTCAATGACTTTAATTTTTTCTTCTACACTATTTAAACTCAATTGTTTAGCACATTTATCAGCTCTAGTAAGTTGTTGACACCCGTACTGAAGTCCCTTTTTAAATACTCTCCTTCTCTTATTGCAACTGATATCTCCCCTGAGATATATCCCAAATGGAGCTAACTCAGTTTCTAATACTTTCCAGGCCTGTTTAATCATTGAACCATAGGGGATCCATTCTACACTGAAATGTCAATATCGTGATCATTACCGTCAGGGATATGATCTGAGAGAGTAGCATACACAATATCTGTCTGATCCATCTCTGCCCTCAAATATTGTAAAATCCAAAGCATGTCTATTCTGCTGGGTAAAATTCATGAATAACAAGAGTATGCAGATTTTTTTATATCCCATATTTCATACACTACAACTGTTTCAGTAACAGCCATCTTCCTGTATTGGTCTTATACCATTCCCCCACTATCCTTTTACAGAGCTGGATGTTAAAATAGTCCCACCACACTTATCAGGTTTTTGCACTACTCAGAGATATTTTATCTTTTCATACTTTAGCTAACAAGTTCAATTTGGTTTCTTGAAAGCAAATAATACGAGGGTCTTTTCTCAGCAGCCATTCAACTACTACTTTAGCTTTGTAATATGTAGAGACCCTCCCTATTCCATGACACCATAAGTAAGGGCAAGCAAACATATTGTCCATTTGGAACTGTTCTACATTCAGTCATTTTTGTAGTTGTCATACCTGAGCCCCCCACACTGGACATGTTGATCAATTGCAAACAGTGCCATATAATGTATATAGAACAATGTATCACAATCTTCTAGGGGCACCCCTTGGATACTACCTCTCACTCTTATACAGCTTATTAATTGTTAAGATTTAACTCAAAGAGTATAATAAGAGTTGATCCAAGCTATTTAACGTCCATACTATAAAAGGTGTGCCGGTTGGAATATGCACATATACCCTGATTCTTGTTAACCCATCCCTGAAGAATAGAGAGAGAGAGAGAGAAATAAACAAGAGAAAAGAGGTGTTGGGCAACAACAACATGCAAAAGACAAGCAGTGTTACAATCACACTCGGCTCATGCTTAGCACCAGCTCCACATAACACATAACACATGTTATCTTATGCATTTCGTCATCATTCTTCTGCCATTCAGAATAAATAAGACACTTATAAACCTTAGCTAGTTTCCTCAATTATATTTATAATTAACCTTAAGTAAATTTTTACCAGACAACTGACTTGTTAGTTTACATTCATATGGTCCATAGCTTATATAATAATTTAAATTCAGAGACTGTAATTAGGAGCATATTTTATGGCTCCAATACAATTTACTAAAAGTCAGTGTTCACTTTAGTCTGACCTTGGCTAGCAGTTATTTTGGTCATACTGTATTCATCATTTCTGTAGCTATCTCAGCCAATGCTGGGGAACTGGACCATGAGAGTCGAACTCCTGCATCTCATCCACATTTATTTCTGAGCCTGCAAAGTCCATACCATTCTCTTCATGTGATTGCAATTGTGAAAGATATTCCACTGGCTAGAACAACTTTTGTTTGAACCCCTCTTGATTTGCATGTTTTGAGAATGGTGTTCCATTATCTCTTCCTTGGAGATGGAGTTTTAATAAGTGAAGAATTAGATGGATGGTCTCTACATTTGACATTATTTCATTGGTGAGTCTTAGGCTAGCTGCTGTTGTGAGCCATTTTAAGCCTAGACAATTTTGCTTTTGCTGCACAAATTAACCTCTTCCATTTGGTGTTAAATTGGCCTCACCCATCCCATGGTTGATAATTATATATTACACCTGATGAGAATAACTGGGATCATATCATAGATAATTTCAGGGGACGCATGCATGGGACAAAGCATTTACAAGCTGCCTCTGTCCATTAGCAGCACAGAGGACAGTCCTAGGGTATTTTCTTTTTGTTTCCCATCGATTGCACTTGAATATGGACAGGGATCTGATTTGTTTTATGTGGATGGGGAGTCTGTTCCAATGTAGTGGTAAATATTACGATATGAACTTATTCCAGCAAATCATTCTGTTGATGATGCAGGAAAGGTTTAGATCCCTAGACCAAGTGTTTCTGATAACATTTGACTTGGTGATGTGGAGGACATCCACCAGTACTGGTCAGATGATGCCTTGCATGATAGATATAGGCCACCTCTTAGAATACAGAGCACAGTGACAGCGTTTTGAGTGTGTCTAAGTAGGACATACTTTTTAGGTCTTGTATCCTTTTAGTAAGGTTGGGTATTCCAGTTGTTGCTTGTGTCTGTGCATATGCATGCCAAAGGGGAATTATTCTGAATGACTGGGCTAATTTGTACTGAGTAAATGGGGAAAATGTCATCTCTAGATCTAGGCACATTCTCTTTGAT